>NW_010172690.1:4375-43509 GCF_000695765.1 Mesitornis unicolor | reverse complement strand
CGGGCGGCGGTGTTGAGCGCAGGCCGTTTGCTAGCCCCGTCCGTTGGAGAGGAGGCCGCTGCGAGTGAGCTGCCCCTTCTTACCGCTCGACTGATGGGCCCTGTGTCGGTGTGGGGTGGTGGAAGAATGAGCTTCCCGGCACGCGGCCGCCGCCCTGAGGGAAATCGCCCAGGAAGGCCGCGGAGAGCTGGGACTCTGCTCGGTGCCTGTTGGGCAAAGGACATCGAGGGATGTTGTTTCTTCTGGCAAAAGTTAACTTTTTATTTCGTTTTCCCCCCGTAAGGTGCGATGCCGCCTAAGGATCGCGGCAGAAGCAAACTGCCAGTTCCTCTCCCAAGAGACATGATCCTGAAAGACACAGAAGGAAAAGTCTGGCGTCTGGGCCGTCAGATCGGCCAGGGAGGCTTTGGCTTGATCTATTTAGGTAAAATTAGGAGGGCAAATGGTAAATTTCTTTGTAACTTCCTTACCTGACGGAACAGAATGGTAAATTTCTTTGTTATTTTCTTACCTGACAGAATGGGTTTAAAAAATTCACCGTTGTTTACATGCTAGTGGTCATCTGTGATGTGAGGTGTGGTTTTCTGACAGTTTCAGCATCCTGTTGGGTGTCATTGTTCAGAAGCGTTGCTGATGGTGCAAGCGTGTTCTCCATGGGCTGTCCAGCCCGGTTTGCTCACTCCAAATGCACTTTTCTATGGAGGTTGTTGCTGCTGTTGTCAGACTACCTAAGAGCAGTGCCAGGTGATGCTCTTCGAAGCAATGGTGATGATTTTGTGAGCTGCCCCTTTGGACTTATGCCAGCCTTGTGCTATGAAGTGCTCTGGGTTTCTAGTTATTGGAAATGTTATCTTCTGGCCAAGACTAAATCAGTTTTCATCTAAGAAACATAACAATATTTAGCTTGGTGTTGCCTCTGAGTTAAAGTCTTTCACCAGAGGAACAAGTGCTGTTCTTTGCTTTAGCCTAGGTATGTTTCTCTATTTTTTTCAGAAGAAGCTGCTGTGTTTCACTCGGTGAAACTGTGTTTTATAAGGAATGCATGGTTCTGAAAGACAGTCTGTGCAGTATTCTGCATCACTGAATTCCACAATGGCTGTTAGGGACTAAACTGAGCTTGTGTTAAGACAGCAGTAAAGAAATTACCTAGAAGCAGTTTAGCACATCGTCCCTGGAGTCAAACATAAACTTTTAAAGTTAGAAGTATGTTAACTCTCCATTTAGAGTATCAATGTTTAAAACTTGGTAAGCAAGTCACTCCTGTATATAAATTGACTTCCCTTTGTACGTAAACTTTCATTTTTTTTAGCTTTTCCTTTATGTGTGTTTCTGCCATAGCAAATACAGTTTTGGTTGTTTCCCTGGTTTTTTTTCCAGTTGGTCTCTTAATGTAGTTTCCTTCATATTGAATAATTTGTCAGAAGATAATCTGTTAATATGCTGTTATGCAGCATGAGCTTTCCACTTAGTGTGATTTCCAGATTTTTAGAATGAGACAAGTTTTCATTAGAAGATGCATCATATGTCATGTGTCTTCTCAATTCTTTTGGTTTTTAGTAGCTGTGAGATGTTCTGTGTGCAGGGACTTCTTTCAAATATGCAGAGCTGTGCCAGAGTCAGTGTGATTTCATGGACATGAAAGAGTTGTCCATCAGTGTCAAATTGCAGCATCAGTCACCTATGGTAGAGAGAAAAGGTGTGTGTTTTCTGTAGAAGGGTTAGCATGTTTGCTCTTTTCATATTTGCAGTTATAAATGTAGCACTTGTGTGCCACTGGTGTCTCGGTGACAGATTTACTGTGATCTGTGTTACATCTGTCTGGCTATCTCATGGTGCTTGTCTGCTTTCAGCTGTTCAGAAACATTTTATATTGCACTGAAGTGTTCTTCCTCTCTCTCTTTTTTCCTCTGTATTTCCATTATGGTTAATCACAAAGAACTGAATGGCAACTGAAGGCTCACATTTTATTTCATGGTGTGGTAGTACTATGTATGGTCAGGTGTTGCTTCTCTGAAGTGGTTGCCCGGTTGTACTGTTCTTCCAGCTATTAATGTGTAGCTGTAAGCTGCAGGAGGGTGGACAATTTTACTTGTGCATCTGGACTCAAGTTGCATATAGACTTCAGGTTTGAGTGGAGAAACTTTCTTTTGGGGGGGAAAAAGGCACTTTCTTTTAGAAAGAAGAGGAAAGTGCAGTTTGTGCTATTGAATGCCTGTGTAAATGAAGCAAAAAGATTTCAGCAACAATCTGAATGTCACTGCTTCTGCTTTTCCATGAAGTAAACATAGTCACTGAAAAACCTGGATAAAACTAAAGCTGTGTATATGTTTGCAAGTAGTTTGGTGTAACAGAAGGGAGTGAGTAAGCTGCAACAGGTGGTGTCTATGGCCCTGCACCTACCCTGTATTTGAGAGTTTGGTTTATTTTGGACTTCTTTTGGTGTGGTCTGCTGCACTGAATTTCCTCACCAAGTTCATGGTTTGAGGCTGTCTGAAGGAACCGTTTTGAATCCTGATGTTGCTGTTAGGAGTTGGAGTGCATCTGGTGAGTTCCTGTAGTGGAGCTTCTGGTTTATATAGTTGACACATATCCAAGTGCTCGGCAGGCTAAACTGGAGGGGATGATGGGTTTCACCTAACTGCCATTACGGAGGAGTCAAAAGCTACTGTACTTTTAAAATATTTACTTTTTTTTCCCTTTCTATCAATTTCATAGGTTATTATGACCTTCTTCGAAACATTAGTTGGTTACGTTTGAGAGATGCTGTGCATAGAGCACACGTGAGATGTTGCCATAAGAAAATAGAGCTTATCGTTAGCTAAAAAGTGAAGTTAACGTGTCTCTGGATGTTGCCATTCAAGGATAATTGAAAGGAAGACAGAAATTTGCAGAAGCTCCCACAGAGGGTTGGAACTGAGGGAGCTGGGGATGCAGTGCAGAAAGCAAGGTTATACTGGGTGCAGTTTTCCACATATAAGACAAAAAATGTGGTATTCCTGAATCACTCTGAATATCGCACCAGACCGTGTGGGTGGTATAACACCTGGGATTCAGTCCGTTTCATGCAGATTTGATGAGTTTTCTGCCTGATCATACAGACCACAGAGGTGGTTTCATATATTGTGGTGTTTGTTGCAGTTTGGCTCACACTGAACTGAGGTAGAAAGCAGTCAGTGGATTAGTAGAGAATGAGAATACAGTCTGGGACCCTTGGTATTACTATTCTGTGTTTCTTTGTAAGTGGCAGAATGGCTGAAGAAATACAGCTGCCACTTTTATAATGGTATTTTTGTTCATTTAATCTCTTCTTTCCAAAGAGGTAGTGAATGTTACAGGTAGCACGGAACTGAAGGCTTAGTTCCCATTGTAGCTCATCCTACAATTAAAAGAGGAAATAGGTGAGATTTATCACTAAGTATTGATTCTGACTGAAGCTTTCTTGTTTTGTCCACCTTGTTGCCTCTGATATGTGTTTACATTATGCAAAATATACCATCCAGTAGCTTTTTTGGGGGCTTGATCTTATAAAAGAGTTTAGTTAAGAGTCAAGGCGATGAACCTTCCGGAGTAAGATAGGAATGCTTGGTGCTGAGAGGCACCTGCTTTCTCTGTGCTGTTCAGACTGCTTTATAGTACATATACAGCAAGATGTGAGAGGACCACTAAACTTTCAGTGAGAAGCTAACCCAGAAAGAGCTATGGGTGAACAAGATAGGAGAGTAGAGACAGATTCGGCTGCCTGCCAGATATGAACAGCATAGCCCTTTTATAAAAGTAAAGGTTAACTTTGCTGGCTATATCTTTTAATAAGTATTTTTACACTAGCAGTGTAAAGATTTTGATGTGCGTTGTTATAGCTTAATTTCCCATTAAGGGTCCTCCATACTTCATTAATCTATAACAATGTTCTTGAGAAATTTTATAGCTTCTCTGCAAATTATGTTTACAAGGGATGCATTTCGTGAAAGGTTCTGTTCACTAAATCAAAGCTGCTGAAAGCCATTTACTGACCCGAGCCCTAGGATGCAAATAGTCTCTTCACGTGCAGGCCTTCTAAACTTCTAATTAGGTACATGAAAGTTACCACTATCTACAAGTTCTGCCCTGTCTCACAAATGTTTTCCCTGGTTTTCTGATTATTCTTTCTCTTTCCCATCTGTGCCATCTTGTCTATTTCTTTGCTGACTTGTTCCTTCCCTCGGATTTCCTTTGTGTTTTTCCTTGACCAGAGTAAATCCAGCAGCAGAAGGCTTACAAATAGTGATTCCTCCCAATGCTCCTGAAGAGAAGAGCTTTCTCTCCTGCCAGAAGCAATAGAAGTCGTCTAGAGATGTTCTCTCAAACATTGCTTTTGTTGTAACGAGCAATATGGATCATAAGCTGAAATTAACTATGCTGTTGAATGTTAGAAGTTTAATTTTATTTTTGTTACTGGTGCTGATTTGCTGTCAGGCAGCTAAGACAGAACTGTTACCCCATTGGTAAGGGGGAGCAGAATGCAAAGCAACTGGGGAAGAACATGACATATTGGTGGTCTCAGGGCTAGTTTGTAGCCCTGTGGAGAACAGTGGCAGTACATTGGAGAATTAAGCAGGAGTTGAGGAGGGTGCTACTGAGAGCCTTACGTTGTCTCATTTATCTTCCTGATCACGGTCAGTAATTAACACCAGTCTTTATATAAATCATTCTCTAGTCCTGCTGCAAGCACTCTATTAATGCACAATTTGGACTGAAAATTTGAATGCAGAAAGGTCACACAATGTTTTGTTAAGATTTTACTGTCACAGTGAAATCTGCTGTACACAGCACTATCTACTTGCAGACTACTTTCTCATGGAGACCGATGGTTGTGCAAAATACTTATTTATCTATATATGTATTTCTATACATACATTTATTAGATGGTGTCTTTTACAATAGAACTTACCATTATAAATGTGTTTTAATTGTATTATACCTGTATATTGTAATGGAACTTTGTAAGTGATAGGTGTAAAGTAGGAGTTTTGAAATTGTCTTTCATAGCTGACTTTTAAGTACGTGTTTATACCTTTTTGTTTGATTGCTATTTTTGCATGTGTTGTTACCATATTGAAAGCTTAGGAAAGTACACCCTGATAAAGTTGCAGTCGGTGATAATTCTACCCTGCTTGGAGACCTGTCACCAGCATAGCCAGCATACTACCTTTTTTTGGTTTTTTTTTTCTTCCCCGCCCCGCCTCCCCCCCTCATTTTCAGAAGAATATATCTGCTTGAGCCCTAAACAGTGATTACATGAGGGAGTATTGCTTTTAATGGCAGCAGCACAGGGATCTCTGCTGCTGGTGGAGGTAGGGAAGAGGAGTGGCTGTGGCCTTTTTCTGCTTTTAAGTATGCTTTGCCGTTGATATCCTGAGACGCCTGGTGTTCTGTGAGTCAGGCTGAGGTGAGAAAGAAAGTTTGTTTCTATTTCAGAAAGAGTAATTTCCATGGATAATTTGTATAGCTGTGAGCAGGGATGTACACATGCCAGGGAAGAGAAGCATTGATGGAAGCATGTTCTGTCATTGACATGCTGTTCATTCCTTGGTTTGCATTGGGAAACTGGGTTTAGAAATTGGTCCTAGAGAAAATAAGTAGTTCAACAGTTACTTATATTAGCTTTACTGAAAATATTTACCATAGTGCAGCAAATGAATTAAAAATGTAGTAAAAATGGTACTGAAAGGTTTGTGTTTAGCATGATTTTTTAATAAACTCAATGGAAAGAAGAATATTAATAGCAAAACCCTGTAATTAATAGCACTAGCAAGTAACTATCTGGTTTGGGATGGGTTTTTCTTAACCTTCAGATGTTAAAATGAATTTCAGCAAAGGTCTCTTTGTACCTGCAGGTGTGAATCTTAGTGTGAAAATAAATTCATTGGCAAACACCACTTCAGGAAAGAGTCTTGTTACTTAGTCACTAATATAAAACTGTATAAACATAGATACAGCAAGCAGATTACCTTATTTTTCACCCTATCTGTAGGCGAACTAAACCATAAAGTTAGTGAGATTTTGCTTAGTGGTGGTGGTTACTTAGGTCTGACCACATGGTACAGCATCAGCCTGCTCCGTCTGTTAAAGAGGAAACATTCCCTGCCTTGAAGAGTTCTTGCTGGTGACTGCTTACTCTTGTATCTTCCTTCTTTCTTCTATTTTTTGTCCTCTCTAGGCTGAAAGTCTTAATTTTGAAAACATAACTAATTTTTACACAGTAGTCTGAAGCCTGCTCTGAAGTCTATGGAGATCATTACTATTACACGTTAGTGTTCTGCCACATAATGTGTTAGTGGTTTGGGGTTTTTTTGTTGGTTGTTTGTGGGTTTTTGTTTGGTTTTTGTTTGTTTATCTGTTTTTGTTTTTTATATGTATTGGCTTGTTCTTCATTAGTCGACCTTGCAAGAGTTCTGGTCAGGGACTGAAACCCTGCTTAAGAGAGCATGATTTTTATTTTGGTGTTTTTTGGTGGTTTTTTTTCAGTGGATGATGTATTTCTGAGCAGTGTTATATGATAACAGGAAGAGCTTTGGAAGAAAGATAGGGCACCTGTTGCCTTGTGGAGGGCACTCCCTTCAGCAGTCTTTGGCACCTGTACCCTGCTGAAGCTGGCATAGTATCTTCTGAGTGGGCACTGTGTCAGACTGGCAGATGGGCTGAAGCAGAATCTTGCCAGAAAACAGTTTGTGCATCAAGTTTTAAATATTAGAGGCCTGTACTCCCATCTGAGAGTGCTCTAAGAGCAGACAATGCCTAGCTTTTCTGCCTGGGGTTAAAGGATGTGTTATACCTATTCCAGCTTAGAGTAATTAACTTTGAAAGTCAAACAGTGGCTTCCATTGCTGTGAAATACAGAACTTTGGCTCTAGTGAATCAAGTTTAAGGTTTCATAGAAAGATAAGTAAGAAATATAGTGAAACTTCCTACCAGAATTGAATGTTCTTAACTTGAAGGCATTTGCAAAACAATTTAGCAGTTGAGCGTCATTATCTACCAAAAACAGTTCAGTTAGGCCTTGTGGAAGGTGGTTTCACAAACATGGTACAGAGGTACCATGTAATTTGTATAATAAAACTCTACATTCATAAAGCTACCTAGGAGAAGAATCTGGAAAAAAAACCTATTGATGAACTTTGCTCAGAAAACAGTCTGTTCAGGAAATGATGATGCATCTTTAAAGTAATGATGTGAGCAGAGAAGCAAGTCTTCCTTAGGCTATGTTAAAAATGGACTGTAAACACCCTTCAAGCACTGAATGTTTCAGCTCTTGGGAAATACTGGATATTGCAAAGGCCAAGATGGAAAGCAAAGTGTTATGTCCACCTTTAAATATTTGCCTTTGTGCCTCCAGTATGTAGGAAATACTTGAAGTTGTGTGTTAAATAGCAGATGCTACTTTTTATTTATTTGTGTACATTTTGTTTTTAGTAACTATATTGCTGCAACTTGGATGTGTTTTTATTATTAGATGCTCTGAGCAACACTCCTCTCTGTTTGTTAGTCATTGAATTTAACAGCTCTTGGCTTGACATAAATGGGGTCAGAATTTTTTCAGCTTTTTTTTTTAATATGTATGCTGTAACTCTGAAGTGTGGAATTTTTGAGGTTAGTTTTTACTTCTGCAAAAAACTAAGCTGACAGTATGACTCTCCAGGATTAGTTAACCAATAAAACAAAGCAAAAATAGGATACTAACAACCCAAAAACTTCTGAAAATAATTTTGTTTGTTTTCCAAACAAATATGTTTTCAAAATATCCAGCAGTGGCAAAGACACCAGCTGTGGACAAGAGCATGGATGTTTTTTCAAACTGCCAAATCAATGCTGTTTTCTTTTCCACTGTGTAAACTTTGTCAACAAAACTGGTTCTGTGAGAGCCATTGAAAATATTTCATCATATTCCAAATGTGACTGCCACAAATAAACTGCTAAAACTACAACAAGCACGTTTGAACTGGCAAATAGAATTGGCACATTTCTTTGTCAGACTGCATGCAATTGTGCTGCACGGTTGTAGGAAATCACAGTTCATCCAGAAATGCTCTTTTGTTACCCTGTCATATTAACATTTAGAAAGCTACATTAATTAAGGTTGTGGCACTCGGCAACAAAACGGATGAAATTCACAGTTAAAGTGGATGATAAGACCATAACTGCTGTGTCTGGGTGAAACTAGGGAATTCTGGACATGGGTTAATTTGAGGTAAGTTATTTGATGTGTTGTGTAGGCACAACAGTTGGAAATTATGGCAAAGAATGTGAATCTTACTGCACTGCTTTATTTCAGAGTGTATTTTAAATTTGCATGCTTTTCACTGGCATGGTAGTTACAGTTTTGGGATGGGGGATGATGAAGGGAAAACAGAGCCATGCCCTTTGCCCTTGGCAACTGTTTTGAGACTGGTCTTGGCATGAGATGGAAATAACCACAGCCCCTTACACAGCTTCATCTTGTGCCAGTGTTCCCAGTTAATAATTATGCAGACAGTGGTTTTGATTGTGTACATACATCAACACCCCTCATCCCATATGTAAGGAGATTGTGCATCCATAGTTGATATAAGCGACATAAACTGTAAACTGGGAACTCTCACGCTTGTTATGCTATTTTAAGCTATCCTTTGCAAACACAATCTCGCCATATAGTGCTCTACGTGTGTGCTTATGTGCCACCAGAGACCTCCTGCCTATCAGCATTGCTCTCCTGCAGGGTCTCTGCTTACTGTCCTGCAGTCTAGCATTTAACTGATTGTAATATTATAAATAGCCATGTGCTACCACACAGAACGAGGCTAGCACATGGCTAATTACGAGTATACAGTAATTAACTATGAGCTAAACTCGCAGGAGAGTATGTGGTGGTGGTCTATGAGGTATGTAATCAGACTGTTTGTTAAACCTTGGGAGCCTTTCCAGTCTGTTAACTAACTATACATAGTAATGAGACAATTTTTTAAAAACCATTTATGTATATTTATGGAAAAAAAATAGTCTGTCTTAATTCTAAGCTGCGGTTAAAATATTGCTGCCTGATATATGAATGGTTAATTTAAAAGATGTAAAAAAAGGTATATATGCAACTTGACTTATCTATATGTACGTGATTACTCTCTATTATCTGTGTAAGAAGTTTTTGGTTTTATTCATTGTGAATATTGTGCCTTGTTTCATGTATCTGCAGTAAAAACAATAATACCGTTTCTCCTTTTGTAGATTTGAATGTCATGTTACTCATTTTGTGGAGCATCTGATCCTCTCTTTTGTTGAGCTTTATCTGACTTTTCTCCCTTTTCACATTGTAATGATTTGCAGTTAGATTTGGTTTTGTTTTTCTTCAGGATGTTCTCCAAAAAGCATTCACACCAGCACAGTGTAAGAACGATGGAGGTTAGGCCCTTTTGCTGGACTACCTCCTCTTAATTGCTCTTCTTCATTACCCTGACAGATGTTACTGTCTGTTCCAGATTACCATGAATGAGGCCTCTCTTTATAAAATGTCAAGATGTCTACAGGGAAGTTAGTTCAGACTTTTTCAAATAAAGTTAAATTTGGTACTCCTCCATACCTATCAAACCTCCGTTAAGTAACTTGGTATTAAAATACATTTTCTTATACACAAGTTCTTTTCTGATTTGTCTTAGTAAGGGAGCACATTTAATTCTGTTTGAGTAATGTGATGTGGTTGAATACAGTGAAAACACATGGGTTGTGTTCCTTTAAACTAATGTCTTCAGCTGTTAACGCATAGTCTACATGTGGCAGAGAAAGCTAAATACTTAAGAATCTGTGCCTTAATTCCCAGTTCAGTACAGTAATATGGAAAGAACAAATTTTACCAAAATTTCCTTCCTGGTTGTGTGATAGTTTTAAATTGTATTCTGAACATGACTGCTACTCATCTGAGTCTATGGATTGTTCAAGCCTTCCAAAGCTACTGTTCTAGGATATGTTCATTTTATCTTAATATGTTATTAGCACTAAAGCATTCACATAGGGAAGTGTCAAGCAGAAGGCAATGGGGACCCTGTGGGTGTTTGGGGTGTGTATGCTGCTAGATTCCACCCAAATGCTGAATAGAATTGAAGAAAGATGGCAGCTGAAGGAATCTATTAATTGTAAAAATATTTATGCCTTAATCATCAAAAAAGGTAAGCTTGGATGGCTTGAGTCGATACAAATTTACTTGATTTTTATTATGTGGATAAAAGTAGTCTATTTTTGTGTGTGCTGACAGTTGAAGTGTTTCACACGTGGACTGTTGTTGGTATTTGATCATTGTAAGAAGTTTGAAAAGGACACTTATTTCCTAGGAACTGTATTCTTTTTAGGTTTTTTTCAGTGATGATTCTAAAAGATGATTTAGTCTCATTAAATTTTAATCCCAGTGTAGCTCTATGTAGCTTCAGTAGTATCAGAGAGAACTGATAGTTCTCTCAGGGTCAGAAGAAAATAGGGTTGCATTGTCTGTGCAGAGAGGTTCTGTCTCCTGGGCTGTAATTGGAACATGTGGTCAATTATTGTTTTGAAATTTCTATTAAGTGGCACAATCCCTCAACTTCCCTTTAGGTAGGTGGTGGCTGTGCTATCCCTAACTTAGGCCAGTGTCTAAATAATGTCAGAATAGAAATCAAGGTTCTAGGGCCAAATTAATTTGTAATAGAGGAAAGCAGACAATCCTGTCTAGAGGCATAATGTAGGTCATAACTTTTAAGTCTTTGTCACGACAGTGGATTGACAGCAACCAAATACAGAGGTTATCCAATTGACTGGAATGATTTAAACACAGTCTGTTATAATGGAATACCTCGTTGTGGTGCAAATGTGTAGTAGGGACATCCTGCTTACTCCTTAATTAGCATTGAGGGAGAGAGTTCTGAAACTGTGGTTTAGGATTGCTTCTGTACTTGTTGTTTAAAACTTTGGAGAGTGTGTGTTGTTTTCATTTTGATTTCCTGTCAACTTGACAAAACTGACCATCAAAAGCAGGAATTCAGACAAAAATTTGGTATCTTTGTTGTCTATTTTTTAGTCATTCTGTGAAATGTTAGCTTTGTCTTTGTTTGCAGTTTTGTTGCATACAACTTGATCACCATATCTTTCTCATTTTGCAGCTTCTCCTCAAACTCATGTTTCTGTAGAAGATGATGCAGTGCATGTAATTAAAGTGGTAATGTGTAGATTTCTAATTTCTAAATTGTTAACTTATATGCAGTTCTTTTTCTTATTTATCTGTCCTTATTTTCAGCACTGTGTCTGTATTGCATGCTTGTGGCTTTTGTTTTTTTCCCTGTTTTTTATATCTTTATATACTTTCCCTGCTTGGCAATATATTTGGCATTTCCATGACATGTAATGTTGCCTTGATTTCATTCTTTCCTTTCCTTGATTACTGCCCTCAACAGGTTAGTAAGGAAAAATCTGATGCTGAACTTTAAACACACCTGATCTACAGTATGTCTGAAAATAGTATCTTAAATAATTTCTGAAAGAATGTGTTTATTACAACGTGTTGCCAAACAACTTGTAATTTTAATAAGTAGATAAAAAGAAATTTCAGATGGCATGGTATATGGGAGGTGGGAAAAATAGGGCACTTTACCCTCTCTGAATTTTTCATACACTTTTCCGTAGAAACTGTTGTCTTTCTAATGCATTTTATGATACTACGTTTATTTATTTCTCAAAAGGAATATCTTGAAAATGGTCCCTTATTTTCTGAACTGAAATTTTACCAGAGGGCTGCTAAACAAGAGCATAGTAAGTAACATATCAGTTCTGATTCAGGTAGATTTAAGGACAAGTTTGAATTTAACTACTGCTGATAAGAACTGTTGCTTCAGACCTTGATAGCCAGCCATTCCATATTCACTGAACTACTCCTAGCTGGTGCTATAATAATTTTAGATTGCTATAGGTTTCTTTACTTGGATGTCATCCTTGCCCTTTCTGATCAGAAGGGAAAACAGAAGTGTGCGAAATTTATTATGTGCACTCTTCAGAGTGCCTGGCAACGAATGGGCTCCAGAGAGAGGCCAGCCTTAGAACAGAGGTACTACAGGGACTAATTGGTAACCATATTTCTGCTAATAACTATTTTCATGAGCAGAGCTAAAAGTGTGTAACCACCACTGGATTTAGTAGTAATCAAGACACTTGATTCTGCAGACACTTAAGCATGTATGTGATTCATTCATGGGCACTGTCCTAAAGACTTTAGATGACTTAAATTGCTCATAGGCATAAGCACTTCTGATAGCTTGAAGCATTCTATGTTGCATAAAGTAGAGCTTCTAATGGAATTATTTTTTCAGCTATTGATAATTGCTTACCTGCCTTCTGAGGGAAAAAGGTACCACACTGACAGTATAGAAAACTACTGCTTGCTTTGGAGAACATAGAGATTGTCACAGTAAAGTTATAGTCTGAATTGTTAGCTACACAAACTGCCAAATAATTGTTAGTTGTTTCATTGTTTCACTGAAACATTTAGGCTTGATAGCTAAAACAAAATCAACAAAGAAAACCCTACACCAAACTTGAAATTCTCTAGCTCCCCTTAACCAAATGTTATCTTTTTCTTATTACTACAGTAAGAAAATGGATGAATCTCAAAAAAATAAGATGTTTAGGAATTCCAGTGTTTTGGGGATCAGGCTTGGCTGAGTACAAGGGAAAAAGGTAAGAAGATGGATTATAATTAAGCCTCAAATTGACTGAAGATGCATTTCAACAAAATTTATATTTGTCCTTTCAATTTCACACAAACTTGCAGTCTTGTCTTAAAGGATTCCTCCCTTTATATATTTCCTGGTAGCTATAGATTCATGGTTATGGAGCGACTGGGGGAAGACCTTCAAAGAATCTTTGAAGACTGTGGAAGCAGATTTAAGAAGGAGACTGTTCTGCAACTTGGGGCACGAATGGTATGTGCAGGTCGAGAGTAAATTGGTATGTCTTGAACTTGTTGAGTTAAACTCATCTTTCTAATATAGCTCCATTAGGTAGCTCTTGAGTTTAGCATTGAACATGTATAAATGCTATATATTTTCTTACTTTTTTGTCTTTTTTTTTAAAATAAAATGTGCATGAAGTATAAAATCAAGACCCTCTGCAGACCGGAAGTTGGTGGGCTCAAAACAAATTTTTTTCTAATAGGTTAAAACATAAACCATACACTTGAAAATGTGTGTCTAGACTGAGATGTAATAGCACATTCTTGTATGCTTTAACATGTATTGATTTTTTTTTCAGTGTCTGCAGGGTATTTTATTAGACATCCGTATTTGTCAAAGTTCACAATGGCATGCCTGAATGCAAAATTTTCAATGTGTTTGCCAAATGCACTGATTGTACAGGCCAGAATTAGGCTGGTCTACAAATAATCAGTTCTGCTTTCACATGTGCGTTGACTGGCATATGCTAACAGAGGATTGTATATGTGCTCCTTTGTAATATCACTTGTGTTGTAACAGACTGCTATTACTGAAAGAAGGTGCAGAGCAAATGGAGTAAAGGCAATGATCTTAAGTTGCAAGAAGAGAAGCTCTGAATATAAAGGAAAAGTTTTTGCAGAAACAATGTCTTAGCCCTGGAACATGCTTTCCAGAGGTTGGGAAATGTCTGTCCTTGAGGACTTTTAAAACTTGACTGTTCAGTCTCTTGTACAACCTGATCTAACTTTTTTTTAGTCCTGCCTGGACTGGATACCTCTACAGTTTCCTTTTAACCTGAATAATAATAATAATTTTTAAAAAGTGTAGGGCTTTTGTAGCCACACTTGTAATACTCTTTGTACTCTCCAAAAGCCAGGAGTAGATTGTCCTTCATATGAGTTGCCAAGGGCAAATGTGTTTTTTAATGACAACTAGAGCTATCCTATCTCAGTACAGTGCTGAAGAAGGATGATGAAGAGGAGTAGCGGTGACATAAAATGCAGGTCATGTAATAATTGGCAGGATCAAATATATTATAAACCTTTCAGGGCTGATTGAGTATGTTCTTTTTAAGGGCTTTGGTGTTCTCAGCAGTTCCTCCAGTGTTATAAAGTACTAGTTTTATTCTTGCTTTGTGAGCTCAAAAGCTGTTACTTGTAGGTAGTTACACAGAGTATTCATGGCAAAGTATGTTTTGATTGTGATTTGCTATCAGCTATGTGCCTGCTGGGAATAGACCCTGCAGACAGAGTGGGCAGTCCTTGTGCTCTAACTCAAAAAAAATTTGTCAACTTAGTCTGTGTAGCCTTTGACTTCACTGTATAAGTGAGGAATATTTGGTGGTAGGGTTAGAGGCAGAATGGAGGAGATGATGATGTTTTTCTTTTCTGTTCTAAATCCTTTTGTAGTTGGATGCTTTGGAATATATACATGAAAATGAGTATGTTCATGGTGACATTAAAGCAGCAAACCTACTGTTGGGCTACACCAATCCACATGAGGTAAACATGTTTGCTTATCTACACTGTTAGACTAATGTGTTTATAACTGTTTAATAGTTTAAAGTTATGTATATTCTGCATTAATGAGTCACATATTAGTAGAAGTTTATGCACTAACATTCATGTCCTCTCACAACAAATCTGAGAATGGCTCTGTGGAATTTAGGATTTGAGAAGGAAGCAGGACAAAACTCTGCTTTTTCACTTTGTGCTCTGCTGACTGGGATAGCAGTCTAGACTGGTAAACTAATCAAGAGAGTAAGTTAGAGGATATAGTTGCTGTTCTAGGTTCTGCCAGCTTAAGTATGTTAGTAGAGTTAAGGATGTGGCCCATTGCATTTTCATTCTTGAAGTTCTAGCTTTCTAATACTGTCATCAATTGTGTTTCTGTGTTGCTAACTCTTGTGTCCTGCTCATTGTAGTGGGTATAGCAGGTAAGTAGGATTAAGGTTGCTGCTCTCTAACACTCCAAAGCATAAAGCTAGCCTTGAAATAGAAATGTTCTGGTGAAACATTTTTGAAACAAATCTTTTGATCCTGTCCTACTCCATACGCTCTGATGATGTCTTTTTTTCTTCAGTTAGTAAAACCTTAAGTATGCTTTTTTCTTGGAAAAAAGTATCATTTAGGAAAAATGGACATCTCTAACTTCACTTAAATATAACTAGCTGTAAGTAATACTACTGTTCTTTCAATTTTGTTTTTCTGCTGCAGTGATGAAGAAACAGATCTTGTAAAACAGCTCAGTGCCATTGGGGGTTGAACCATTGAACTATATGCCCTTTTTTCCAAGTTTCAAGTTAAATGGTTATTCAAATTTAACTTTTCACCTTTCTAAAACGCATAGTTTAAAAACTATTAAGACTGTTTAAAGCAGCCATGGTTTTTAGACAGTGGTAGCAGCCAGTACATAATCTCAGTTTATAATGTTTACCTGCCTCCTGAATCCAAAGGAGTAGGCTATTTAGAGGCAAAATGACTGCTACCCAATCCCATTAACATAACTCAAATGACTCTTTTGTCTTGGCTATTGTGTATTTTTATGACAGAAAGATATGCTGCTGTTTTTCACACTGAAATAATTTTGGAAGTGTCCATTTACAGTAATCATAAAATTTTAAGACATGTATCTGGCTTTGATCAGCTGCTTTTGAATTGGCCAGATTGTGGGGTGATATTCTGGTTTGTTTCTTATGTTGTCTGCATGAAGATTGTGCTACTAGTATTTTGTTTTCATGAGTAGTAGATTTGTTGACAGATTGACAATAAGGTACTTGTGAGTTACTTGACAGAGGCTTTAGGTGGAAATATAAGTTGTTACATTTATTAAATAAAATAAATCAATAGATATTCCAATTTAAGTAGCTCCTAGCTCAAAATGCAACAAAGTGTATGTTGCTGCTGAAGTTTTGTGTAGAATATTGTTTTGGTAAAATTTCTTTGTCACTGAAATAATTCCATAAAATATTTTTAAAAGTTCGTTTTCTAATTCAGAAGAGCTAATAGGAGACAGTTTCTAATATTTGCCTGCTTTTGTGAGAAATGAAATAAACTTTCATTTCTGTATGATTAAAAAAACTTCAAGCTGTCCAGATATTATTCAGATAAACTTCCCTGTCATGGGCTCCAGAAATTCTGCAAGTGTCACACATCTGCTGGTTTCACTGAAGCCGTGATAACTATACCCTACCGGTCTAGTGCCATGTAGACACTGATGATTATTTCTAAATGTATTTTAAAGTAATGTGTACTATATTTAGCTTACACAGCAGAGCAGATTGCTTAATGAGACTGTTTCTGGTCAAATTAAAAAAATATTTTCCAGACACAACTTGCACTATGTCTTGAAGCATATATACCATGTGACTTGTAGAGCATGAAAAGAAGGAATAATCTCACAAACATCACATCTAAAATTTTCAAACTGGCAGATTTATTTATGCAACATAATTGAATATCCTTCCCCTGGAATGGTTGACTCTGTGCCCCCATACTTCAATAAATGCTCTTTACCCATGTCAGGAGCAGTGCTAGACAATGTTCTCACAAAGATTCAGGTATTTGGAACTTCACATCTGTACTTGGGCAGATGATTTTGCATTTGTCATGTCCCGACTATTTGCATGTGCCATTAATTTGCATGTAGTTGTGCCATGAATGTTGCTTCTTCCTATTCCAAACCTGTCCAGTTCCAGTGTAAAACTTCATGATGTTGTGACAGCCTTTGCCTTTTCTACAAGTCAAGCTGTCTTTATAACATGCTGGTGAGCTGAATGAATTATGTATTTACCAGAACAGTATTTTAGGAAGCTCTGTAGAGTTTTACTGCTGACTAAATATGGTAACAATATGGAATATCCTGTCCCATATCCTCTTGGAGTAGCTGTATTTTGATTTGGCAGTCTTGTTCTAACCTTCAGATAAAACCTCAGATACTGTTATGGTTACCAAATACCTGTGAAGAGATTTGTCCAACCTTTTATTTCTGTTAAAATAGGCCATAGCTAGATTGCCTTGGTCTTGGTTTTTGGTGTTTTTTGTGGGTTGATTTTTGTTGTTGCTGTGTTGTGTGTGGTCTGTTTTTTTTTTTAATAATGAAACTGGGAGGTAAAGTGGTCAAACTAATCTCATAAATAGGGAGTGAAAACATCTAGCTGGTGGCAAACTCAAACTCAGGAGTACAAGCTGAGAGACCTGTAGCTCCAGTGAGAGTTGGCATAGTAAAGCTGTCTGACCTAACAAGTTCTGTTGTGAGTTTTTTTTAGTAATTTTACGCTAGTGGGTTCTTGCTCTTTAGGGGCTAGCATTTTAAGAGAAAATATATTGGAAGTGTTCTCTAATTCTAGAAATTTGTTTTTAAAAGAAACTCCTATCTAATCTCTCAAATATAAAATATAGATATTCAAGATGTATTTCTGTATTCTGTTTTGGTGAAGAAACAGAAATCTCTGTTCAAAAAAGCATATGTACTTTTATACTCAACTTTGTATCTGTCATTTAGTGGCTGTTCATGTGTACTATTATGTGTGAATTTGCCGCTGACTTCCTGCAGTTCAAAAAAAATATCATTTTTCTATGTTAGACTTTCTGCTGCTGCACTCTCTTCTGTAAATTAACCTGGTAAACTTATACCACAGCCCATAAATATCATAGTTCCCTTTTTTGAAAGCACATGTGAAATCCATACTGCTATGCCCTATCTTCTGTGGCAAGGCAGAGAAACAAATAAAGGTCCTGTCACTTTGTGACCTCCAAATGATGTTTAGAAATGGTTAGAAGATCAGAATCAACTGACCTCAAAGAGCAGCTCGCTGCAGATCTGTTCAATAGAAGGGAGCGAGGCCATTCAGTGAGTTACAGGTCAAAAGATCAATTCTCTAGTCAATATGTTTCTGAACATGGACCCTGCACAATGACTGACAGAATAGGAGTGATGTACTGAGGGTAACGCACAGCCCATGAATCTCAGAGAGGCCTGAAAGAAAATTTGAAGTGATCAGACCTATAAATTACCGAAGAAGTGAAGCGGTGTCTCAATATTGCAGTGAGTTAAAGATCATTTTGTGTAACTGTTTGTATGATAAAGCAGAGTAAGCATTATTGATATAGACTCTAAAAGAGATTCAAGTCTGTTAAACTCTTTTAAATGGTGATACTGTTAAAAGGAACAAGCGGTCACCAGATGAAAGCTTCTATAAAGAGTTTTTAATATATTAAATAAGGTTTGGAAGAATGCCTCTTCAAAACAATTACCTAGTAGCATTTTCTTTTTGTTTCCCCATGGAATATATGAGCAGAGATGCTGCAGTGTTCCAGACTCAAGGCAGCACCAGAAGTTGCCTATTTGGATTTTTAAGCTGTAAATTTGAATTGCATTCGCACCTCAGTTCTGATTTTCATTTGAACTGTTTCTTAGGCAAGATAACTACAGAATAAAACTCAGATTTGAGTATCATACCCCTAACAGAAAAGGAAAAAAAAAAAGGATACAAAAATGTTTCAGAATACTAACTTTCAAGACGAGCTTTCAGTGGAGCAGCATTGATGATACAGAGCTTGTGTGTTGATCATATGGGAAAAACATACTTGAACACAGTTCCAACTTGAAGCCATTTTTCATTGCGAGATGAACCATTGTGATTCCTGCTCTTTAGTCCACTACGACAGATTTGCTAAAGAGCTGACAAATTGAGAAAAATTAAAATATTTTCTGTTGTTCTTCGCGTGTTTTGAGGAAGGATAGAGTATGCAGAGATAACATACAGAAACGGTTGAGCGTTAACTCATGGTTGCTGGCCACACCCCTGGTCTGAGATGTAGCTTCACAGTCAGATGGCCTAATTTTCTTTCATCAGTCCTAGTGCTATGTTTGGATAGCACTGGTTACACTGGTTTAATTTCTGTTCGTAGTAATTGCCTAAATATCTTGGAGTTCAGTTGATTCTAGCATCGGGATGTGCTGCTGACAAGTCACAGAAGATTTCTTTCCCTCTCTCCTTTGTTTAACAGCTTTCCTCCTTCCTTGGCTTCTGTTTTGTGAAAGATGCTATTTCAGTCCCAATATTATGCTTTAGACTCCCTGTCCCAAGATGGACTTGAGTCAACCTTTAGCCTTTTTGTAGTGTAGTGGCCAACTGAAGTTGACAGCTTTATGGCCATTAACAGCCTATCTGCCTCATATTAGTAAATATCTACTTAATTATTTACAGTGCATTACATAAGCCTAGTAATGGAACTGTTGGAAAGAAAATGTACCAAAAAAATCACTCTATTATTATCAGCATTGTTATTAGTTATTATTATTCAGCAACAAATCACTTACTATGTGTACTTCAAGATAAAGAGAGCACAATGAGAATCCAAAGTGCAAAGCTTATGACTTCCCAGATCGGTGCAGTTCTGTGTTTTAATGTATACAAGTTATAAGAATTTCATATGTTTAGCAGATATTTAGCACTTCGGATATAAAGCTCTGTGAGGTAGTCATGCACAGAAAGGACAAGAGGGCTGTCAAATCTATGGCTAGTTACTTGTGCACATAAATAATTATTTGTGCCTGTGTGGCTGTTTGCTTGAATAAGATGAGCACGTTCATGTTTGCATGAAATTAAGTGCAAAGACTTTAGAAATCTGGCTCCTAATTTATAACAAAATCTATTAATAACAGACCATGCTAAGCACTGCTGAGTCTAGTGCAGACTAAAAAAGGGAAACTGAACAAAGTCAAGAGTTAAAATAAGTAAGCATGGAGAAAGGAGTATACAATGTAACGTAGCTAAACCCAGCTGTTCTAGGCTTATGTCACTGTTGCACCTCCATCATCCATGTCACCGTTTCTAGTTTCAAGGGTCTTGTTTATCTTACTCTGCATATATTTTGTTCTCTTTTTGTTCTTACTTGTTTTGTAGTTTCATTTAAAAAAAAAACAACATGAAGATGAAAAATGCTTATGGTACTGAAACATATACTAATACTGAGTTAATTTTCTCAATATTATATAATATTAATCTTCTTTGTCTCCTGCATGTACCCTTAAAAAACCTCCAAAAACCTGCCCCTACCCACCATACTCTGAGGAAATTTGGAAGGGTATGGTGTGTTACACTATCAAAAAATGACAACTAGCTATAAAGAACTATATATCTTTTTATTGATGAAAGGGTTATAATGAGAATTGATGAAATGAAATTAATGGTGACTTAAAATAATGTAGTCGTTCTGATAGTGGTTGTGGCAAGGTTTAAACAGTGCACTGCTGGTTTTGTACAAGCTGAAGGGGATTGGGTTTTGTTGGAGGCCAAGAGGCTTTGCCTTGAGAGGCTACCATCAGTTGCATGTTTGTGAAAATAAATCTGTTGTGGAAGTTGTGGAAGTGACAAATGGCTCGGCTAGAAGAAAGCTGAACATTGACACTCGTGACCAACTTCTGGAGCTAACTCTGGTGCAATCACAGATGTTGATTCATTTGCATGTGAGTGGCTTTCAGAAGCGATTGCTTCTTGGTTTTCAGGCCTTGCCACTATCAGTCGAGGGGGTGTAACCTAAAGTTACTTCTCACTTTTAGAGGAGTTTTTCAGTATAAATTTAAAACTGCTCTGCTGCTACTACTACTGAAGTTATTTTAGGCAAATCTGTTACGTAAAAATGGATTAAAAATACATAGTTACTGTAGTTTATGTGTAGAATAGCTGGTAACTTTTTTACATAGTTCAAGTTTGACTATCAAATATTTGTGGCTACTTTCTACATGCCCTGTTGTTAAAATAGTTTGAAAGACCACCAAGGCTGGTCTGCCATATGGGAGTGTCTATCACATAAGCTAGCGTTCTCAGCCCAGACAGAACAAGAGAGCTGGCAGAGATGCTTTTCTTGGTTTTTTTTTGGTTTTTTTTTTCCTAACAGTTAAAATATAATTTTAATATAAAGCATAGCCTGAATTTTTAACAGTTGAAATCTGCTCTATAGTTCATCTTCTTGTGTCTGTGGTCAACTGTGCATGTCAGAGATGTGGTACAAAATGTACCACTTAGCCTGGGAAGAATACACCTTCTAGCCTAGTCTCTCTCCTTTGCAGCACACAAAGGATGCAGAAGACTCACAAAACTTGATATCAGGGTAGTTTAAATTGTTTCTCTCACACTGACTGGGGACTCAATTAGGACAGGTACCAGAGCATTGGGAATATGCTGGAGAACAGATGCAGGAACAAATCAAATCAGTCAACCCAACAAAGTTTATTCCTTGTCCCAGATTTTCTAAATGTGCCTACGGTCTTTAATCTTGTATCACAGTTTGTATAGTCTGTCAGGTGAAAAACATCATCAGTAATCTTAGAAGCTATCACCCTGCAGGAAGTGAGTGCTGCATCCCAGCTTACACGCTCCAAATAAGCACAGATCCTGTAGCAGAAGCAGTAAAACCAAGAGACCAGCCATCCCAGGATTTGAAGCTGCCTGGAGCACAAACAGGAATCAGTAGTTCAACAGAATGTGCTACAAAATAATGTGCTGTTTTCTTGAGGTTTTTTGTTTGTTTTTCCTCTACTAGAAGTGACATAATTAAATTACAAGTGAGTGCCAGAAGAGTTTATTTTAGACTCTTATAGGATAAACTAATTTGTAGCTAAAGAGGAAACAAAACTAAGGTTCAAAGAAAAAAATGTTTTTCTTTATATTATAATATGATTTAGTTGGAAATATCTGTATAGGCCTTTGGATGGTTTAGCTTTTGCCCTTAAGAGTAGTTCCACTGGCAATATAATAGCAGTCTGTAGCGTGGTTTTTTGTTTGTTTGTTTGGTTTTTTTATTGTGAAAGTACCATACTTGGATATTTATAAAAAAAGCAATTACCTAATGTGAGAACTGGTCAATGTAAGGAGCAAAGGCCAGGTGCGAGAGTGAAAATGAGAGTGAGAAAATAACCTATGGGATATTGTGGGGTGGACAGATTGTGATTAAATTCCAGCTGCTTTCAACAAGTTCCTGCTTGTCAGCTGCGCTGCAGTAATTGACCATGTCCATGTATTAAGTCCACCCCTGTTGGAGGGTAGAACATGTTAATCTGAACTTCATAGAATGGACTTGTACCCTTAATCTAAATTATGTGAGTAGCAGAATTGACGTGGATGCAGCACTTTGTGCACTACGCATATAGAGAAATAGAGACATAGGAGCCAGATGACATCTTCGGGTTTGTCTTGACAGGCTGCAGAAGAACAGAAAGTAGAATTCAGCTCTCCTGAGCTGTTCTATTTTCAGCTTCAAATACCATAAAAGTGAGCAAGACCAAGTTTAAAGTTAGTTAATACTTTCACAGTTAGGTCCTAAGGATATGTGAGTGTGTCTCCCAGATACATCATTCAGAACTGTGAGGCTTCCTCCCTTTGGTTATTGAGGTAGCTACGGTTAAGCATTTGAGGGAGACGGGGAGGGAACAAACCACCTGTGCCAGAATGGAAAGGTGAATGTTGCAGAATGCATGAGTTTGTCACAATATACACAGTGGGGGCCCAATTTTTTTTTCACTTATGCTGATTTAGTTCCCTGGGTTTCCTTCAGAGTAACTTAGAGTGAAGTCTGCCTCTGTGTCTTTTTAAAATTGATTTTAAATTCAGGAGTGATTTACTAAGATTGCTTTCTGGGTTGGAGGAGGGCTAGTTTGTTTTACTTTGTTTTATCTTTCACTTTATGTTTAAATGCCAGTATGAAGTTACTGACAGTAATATTGAAAAAATATGAGACTACAGTTACGCTAATGCCCAGCAGCCCTGTGGTCATGGTCTCTGTTAGTGCTGGAGCCCGGTGTCCAGACCAGCTAGAGAAAGTTGCTGCCTCTCGCTTCCTTTGCAGCTTTGAAGTCGCACTGCTGTTATGAAACAGTGCAGTCTCAGCTGATGGAAAGTTTGAACAGGGGTGTGTATGTTCCTCTTTAAGTAAAGAGAGGAAGGGGTGCCATAAGCAATGTGAGGTTACATAAAAGGCATATTGCAGTTTATGGTGTCTAGATGCCCACCTGGAGAGGAGAGAGCGTAGGAACAAAATAAAAAGACTGAAATTCTGCTCGACTCTGCAATAAGATAAGACTATAGTAGTGGAAGGATTTAAATGGGGAGGGCAGCTGTTATAGCCCCCAGTTGTACATATTTTATCCTGAGGCACCATTTGGTTTAATAAAATTTAGATCTAAGGCTGTCCTTAACCTATCAGTTTCTTAAGACTTAATTATAAAGGTTATACTTTCAAAGGACAAAAGCATTATTCATTTGTCTGTTCATGTCTTCCAGGTTTATCTTGCAGATTATGGACTTTCCTACAGATATTGTCCCAATGGGAACCACAAACAGTATCAGGAAAATCCTAGGAAGGGCCATAATGGGACAATAGAGTTTACCAGCATAGATGCCCACAAGGGAGTAGGTAGGTTTCTTTTTTTTTATTTCAGAGGAGTGATTACAGAATGAGTAATCAGGCTGTGTGAGCTGATGTATACAATAGAAGTAGTCTTGGGGATTGCTCAGGGTTGATCAGACCCTTGTGTGGTGACCTCTTCTTGTACCTGGGAATGCTTCCCCGGGGCTGGTGGGGGAAGGGGTGGCAGCACAATTAAAACTGAAAGGCTCCTGCATGTATGGTACTGGAAGCGAGACCAAGATACTCTAAGAGAAGCTTACCCTTAAACTTAATTGGTTTGTGCTGGGAGTACTGGTTTGCATGTGCTATACTCTGTAGAGGCAGAGGCAATATTTGCTAATGTTGCATTGTCAAGGAAAAATGTTTCGAGTCTGCACTGTCCTTCAGGGAGAGCTGTGTCTGAGTGTCACCATCTGTGTTATGAGAGGATATTTCAAGATGACATTCCTTCTGCAAGGAGAAAAACCTCTTTTGAAGCCATAAAGTGTTAACTTTTTTGAAATCTTTTTCCAGTAGCCTTTCATATATCTTACTTATTTAAACTCACTTTGATGGTATTGGAAACACATTTGCAGGTAAATTACATACATCGTCTTTTTATTGGATATTGATTGTACTGCCTTGCATTCCAAGGCAGACTTAATTCAACAATTCCCTAATTAGTTAAAGTCATAACCTATGTCTTGTATTCATTTACCATTAATTAAACCTTAGCTGTTTATTACACTGCAGTCCAAATCCAATAGCAGACCCATAGAGCCATGGAAAAGGGAATGGGAGGTCAATATCGAAAATATATGGTGTAAAGTCCCACTGATGGCTGCATTGTTCACAATCAATATGGTCAATGCAGCACAACTTTCTTAGTTGCTATGTCAGCAAGACAAAAAGTCAATTCTAATGTTATGCTAGTGAAAAAAATGGTGATTATTGAAAAACTTTGACTCTTGCTACAAAACAGTGTTTTTGTTAACTTTTCTTTCCCCTGTTTCTACCCCCTCACCCCAAGACCTGCTAAAACAAAAGAAATGGTTTTTTGCTGCCAGCTTTGCTAGGATCATAGTGTCACAAGTGATAACTGCAGAAATTCATGCTTGTTAATAGCTGCTGAACTGTTGCCTTAAACTAATACTTTCTAACGAGTTTTAGTTGGCACAAACAACTGTATATTATTGCTTTTTCTATTAAAAGGACCATTGACCATGTAATGTAGAGGGTCTTGATAATTTGCCAGCGCTGTTAAAACCAGCAATCGTTTAACTCTGGTCATTAGGAAAAATGAAATAAGACTGTCAGGTATTTGCTGCTAAGACAATTGCACAATTTCACCTGCTAAAAAAGTACTTTGTGGTGGAGAGGGCTTCTGTTTCAGACTCTTCTAGCCCTCCCAAGCATACAGAGCGTTTTCTGGAGATCTGACTCTGGCTGTTTTTCCTGGTAGTGTGAGTGACATGGCTGTGTACTAGGATTTGATGCAGATGCTGTTTGAAGAATCGGTGGAGTATTTGGGATGTGGCAGTTGTGTAGTGAAGGCAGCTAGTTTGCCTGGTGGACAGGTGTCTGTTGATGGGTATCTGATGACAGATAATTCGTTTTATTTGAAAGAGTAGGGAAATTTGACAGACTTGGATGGCAAAAGGTGTGCACATGCAAGTGTGAATTAAGTTGGTTTTTGCAATCTGTAGGTTAGATTACTCCCTCATGTAGCTAAAGCTGTGATGGTATTGGTGAAAAGCAGAGGACTCCAGAAAACAAAATATTCAGAAGGATAGCTGGAGGGAGCATACCTCTATCTTGCACTTGAAAACTTTTTGGTTGTTAATAGGTGCAAACAGAAAATCTGCGGATTTTTCTGATGCTCCTGCCAGAAAAGCCTGCAGAACATGATGTGGTATCTGGTACATTCCAGAGAATCCAAACTATGCACACTGAATGCCTCAGCTCTGACCTTGCAGCAGGCTGAATCCATTAAGGTCAAATTACCAGATTTCCCATTTGCAGCAAGTCTCTCAGCATCCCAGGGAAAATACGTGTCTGCAGCGACTTCTGTCGGAGATTGCTCAGGTCCAGATGGCAGAACACGGCAACTGGTTTCCCTCATCTCATCTCTTCTTGTGGGGCTTAGAGTTGCAGAGATGTTCCAGCATGCTAAAAGTCTTCCAGCAGTTGGGACAGTGGGCTCCTTTGCTCAACAACCTCCTGTACTGCCAACTTGTGATGGGGTCTCGACGCAGTCTCGTGTACCAAGTGAGGTGGGATGATCTTCTAAGAGTGTATAAAGATTGTTTCATTATCGCCAAATTAAAGCTACGCAGACAGCCTTCATTCTGGTGATACCCAGTTTTTCAGGGTGGAATATTTGTTTCAGTGCTTTTGGAATATAGTTCCAATTTTTAAATGTTATTTTATAGAAATGAGATCCTTTCCAGAGGGCATTTCCTGAGTGTATGTAACAATATAAATATATAACCTCAGAACCCCTGAACGGTACCAGTTGTTGTATCGAGCTAGACAAATGACAACATTTTTACTTGATCTGCTTTTATTCATAAAGTACCTACCTGAAGAAATACAGCGATTTGAGGTACATGCTGAAACTTAAAACAAAATTATAAATTTGTTGCTTTCAAAAGTGCCTCCTGGCAGTGCTTAAAGCTGATAACCTCCTTGCATAAAGCCAATCAGATGCAATGACTTCCCACTAATTCAAATCAACGCTGGTGTTTCCCTTGTTGAATTGAGAGATTAACCCAGCTGCATGCCTATTTATTCCCCAAGCTCTCAGTGGAGTTCATCAGGTGTAGAGGTTATGCAGTCCACTGAGACCTAGAAAGTTTCCTACCAGCGTCCACCACATACTAACACTTCTGTGTGGCAGAATTAGTCCATATTCTTCTGACAGCCTCTGGTAAGAGCTGAGTTGGACGTTCTTGTGGCAGCTGATAGCAAATTGCTGCCTTCAGACAAGTTATTTCAGTGCGTGCTGGTGTGCACTTGATGGTGCTGGTGGCTTTGAATTGTGTTGGAACTGAAGAGGAATTCTGCCTGAGCTAGGAAAGGCTGCCCTGTCTTGTGTTTGGTGCTTCATGCTGGTTTTGTCTTCAGTTTTGCACAGGTCACTGGTGCTCCACCCAGTGTGTGGGCCCCACAGGATGGCTCTTCTGCTCTGGGGCTTCCAGACTTGTTGGATGTTTGCAAGTATCCATCCCAACCTCAGTGACACCCCCTGTCTATGTCTAAAATTCACTTTGAACCAAGTCAGGGC
This sequence comes from Mesitornis unicolor, assembly GCF_000695765.1. Classification (NCBI taxonomy): domain Eukaryota; kingdom Metazoa; phylum Chordata; class Aves; order Mesitornithiformes; family Mesitornithidae; genus Mesitornis; species Mesitornis unicolor. The sequence goes on along the minus strand of NW_010172690.1, from coordinate 16,879 downwards.
CCAAATTGGGCTTTGCCACAGGATCTGACCTGCACCATCAGCACTCCTGTAGCTGGTGGCTGGATCTCATTGCAACCAGCATGTGGGGTTTTTAAATCGAAAACCTTTTTATTTTGATGCAGATTTCATATGGCCCAACTTCATTGTTAGTTTTAGCATAGTATTTGAGTGTATTCATTGTATTCATTTTTAAAGACCGTACTGTATAAACAGTATTACCTTTTTGGTTTTTGACTGATAATTAAAGAGAATTATATCTGCACCCAGTGAACATTTAAAAAATTGTTACATAGTTAATGTTAAAAAGTAATATTTGGATCAATGTCTCCTATGGATTTTTGTAGATTTTCTACTCACTGAGGCATGCAGTCAATACCTAATTTCTCTGGAGATATACTGCGCTTAACGTATTGAGTTTTTTTAAACACTTCTGTCCTGTGCATTGAGTGCGTAAGACCAGTTTTAATTTGCTATCATTGATGAACATAAGAATATGAACTGTCTATGCTGAATTCCCTTCAGCATATATTTGTGTTTGCCATATATTTCAAGGTAACTCTCCTCTTCCTTTTAACAACGTCTCACAGTTTCTAATAGCAGTTTTGCCACCTCTTGCATTGGATAAAGCACCAACTGAAATCCTTGCAGAACTTGTATACATCTGGCATAGTAAAAGCTGCTAATAAAAGTCAGTAGTGGTGGCTTTTTACAAGCATACAGATATGTAGACTGATGACATTTACCTCAATTAGGTGCATTGATTGTCACTTCACTTTTCTGTAGCTTCTGAATAAGTTTTGTCTGAGCTGGTCTCATTGAGCGAAAGCATGTTTGTTTATTTTCATCTCCTGTGTTGGAGAAGGCAGTTTACCATATTTCAGCCAGCTCTTTGTACCTCTTACATTGGGTTATTGCAGCATACACTCCTTGGGGTCCGTCCAAATGCTCGTACACCGTGTTTGTACAGGGCAATGCAGGCATTGGGCCTGATTGTACGGAAAGCTCTGCAGTTCTTGTTCTTATTTTGCCCACTGGTCTGGCAGAACTGTTGCTGTTTGATTTTAAAAACATAGCTTAATGCTTATGTGGTTTTCCTTTTACGTGCAGGGATTGACTAGAATATATGCAAGGTTCATTTTATGAGGGAGGGTGTGCAAGAATATAAGCATCTATGGCTGGAAAGATGTTCTTTCTGAACCTGCATGGCTTCCAGAGAACAGATCTCTAAATGGCTCTGGATCAAGAGGTTTATTTGGCATTTGTCCATGTATAGTTAGGAGTCAGAGGGAGCCTGCTGGGTCTTCTTGTGAGTCAAATGAATTACTGATTTGCTGCAGTTTGGTATTTGGCATTTCCCAAAGACTGCATAAGCAGGACAAACTGTAAATCCTAAAAATATAAGGAAAATGTAACTGGTCTGGAAAAGAATGGGTGGAACTTCGCAGTGTGAAATAAATGAAAAGATGTTTTAGTTTCTGAGTGTTGAACTAGAAATGTGTGCCCAACAGAAGAGGGGAGCAAGAGGTCATTGTACGTGAAAGAAGAGTCAGGCTTTAGCAAGGAGAAGATTGAGTAGGTTCCTATAACCACCTCTGTAAGCTTATTTTGTCCTGCCAAGAATGTCCAGAAGCAGCAAAAATAAGATGATGAGCATCACAACTTTCCAACACAACTGATGAGTGTGGCTGGGAATTGGCCCAGCCAATTTTGATCTAATTTTGGCTCCCATTCTCTACACCAGGAATTCAAAAAGTTAGTGAATCTCTCAGCTGCTTGTCAGCCCCTTACCGTTGTGAATTTTTTTCTGCCACACAGATGTGAAAGAAGAGTAAAACTTTCTGTCCCCACTCTCCTGCCACATGTTCTCCTTACTGCAAGCCTGGAACCTTTTTCTTCTGAAAAAAACCCGCACTTCTTGCCGCCACCAGTTTCTCTCTCACCCAGATCTCGTGGTGAAGTTCCCTTGCATCTTCCAACCTTCCCACTAAATAAACTTCTTACCGCCAAACCAGGACCTCAGCACTCTTCCTTTCAGCACATCCCATTCCACCATTCTTGATGATTATTTACTCTCTGTCCATGTTTAGAGGAGAATCCTGCTGCTGGCTGCATGCTTCTATTCTGGATGCAGCAGAGCAAATGAGGAGGCTCTGCAGCTAGATCCTGCTGGTCAGTGGATATGTGTAACTGCTTCTTTGGAGGTTGCTGTGGACATGTCTGCACGTTAAGCTGTTGTGATAGTCCAGGACAGCTGTGGTATTTTGAAGAGGTCTGAGGATCGCAGTTTGGGAACTTCCAGCTCGCAGGACCTGCTGGCTCACAGTGTGCTCGTAGGCAGCAGCGTGCCACAGCAGTAGAGTGGCAGTGGTGTTGCTGCTTTTGTGGGTCTTGAAGCGAGTTATCCAACTACTGTGCTGAGACTGCATCCTGAGACTGACAGGACAGTGCTGATCTGTGAGATGGTCACCAGCTTTGATGCTGCCTTTGAAAGGATGTGAGCCCTCAGGACTCTGAGGCCAATGCTGTCAGCACAGCACCTCTGTGACCACCAAAGATGAGGTCAGTGCTGGGGAGTCATGGCTGTGTCCTCCTTGTGAAGAACTGCAGGAGCTCCTGCCAGTTCTGCAGTGTGTTTTGTGTCGATGAGCTGTAATACCAGTTAAGTGTTGAGCTGTAGGATCTGAGTTTAGGACAGAGACCACAGCTGCACATAAAAAGTCACTCAGTGCCATGTCCCAGACTGAGCTCTCTGGAAGAGGTGTAGTTCAGTTGTGGTGACTCCATGTTTGCAGTGGATTTATTTTTCTCTCCAGCATCCATGGGTGGTTATTGTCAGTGAGTACTGAAGCAACCCGGCAGCTAAAGATGCCGAACTCTAGAGGAGGGGAGGAGAGATTGTTCCTAGCCCCTGCTGGCCGTTGCTCTGCCTGAGACTGGATAACTGTACAGAGTGGCCCCCAAGCACTAAAATTTATCAAACTTCTAAAATATAATTGTATTTATCTTATCTTTTCCCTGTAGCCACCCACTCTGTTCAGTTAGTCACTATCCTGCTGCAGTGAGCTCCTCAGACTGACTACTACCTTGGTGAAGCAGTACTTCATTATTAGCTTTTTTTTGTTGTGGTGTTGTTTTCTTTTTCCTTTCTCCTGCCCCTAATATAGGCACTGATTTTTGACAAGTCTTGTATTTGGTTTTTTTTATAATCTCAACCTTGAGTTAAAAAGTTATATCAGTTTTAGTTCATTTATTAAGACATTGTGATGATATATTTTTTGACATAATTATATTTCTTAGTGGTCATGTTAATACTCCTTTCCTTTAGGGCTTTTGGATTAATGGCTATGGTATGAGTTATATTTGTTTGTGAATGAACATGAAGTTGTCTGCTGTAATGCCAGTGAGAACTGGAGGTTCCACTGCACGTAGATGCAATATGAGCAACTAAAATGTTCATTTTTATGAAAAGCTTCCAATCTAAAGAAACTCTAATGGTGAAATTATAATGTAACAGTTCTAATTAAAAATAATAGAAGAACATTTCGTCTGACACTCGTTAGCCTTCTAGATCTTTACAAAAAGCTTGCGAAAGTCAGCTTATTATGGGCTGTGGAGGAAAACTCCCATTTTTACATGGGTTTCAGATGAGTCCTTGTGAGCATTGTAGTTTTGAGAGCATATTGTGGCTGGTGTGATATCATTTCTGATGTATTTTGAAATGTTAATCTGAATATAAATTAGGGCTCAGATAGCTGCCAAATCCAGTATACAGAGATACATAATATATTTTCTTCTCAGAGTGTATTGCTTCAGTTATGTTATTCTGAGTTATCTTTGAACCCTGTGCCTGCGTGTTGAGTATATGTTTGTGGTGTATATAAAACTTCTTACAGTCTGACTCTGACTTCACTGACATGGCTGTTGATTCATTGACTTTAGTGGAGTTGTTCCTCATTTATCTTGGCAGAGGTGAGGACAGAATCATGCCTTAAATCTTTAAATTAAAAAATTAAACTATAAAAATATTGTGAAATAAAATATCAACATGTTCCCATTAAATATTATTTCATGAGACTAAAATAATAATAATAATAATAATAATAATAATAATAACCCTAGTTAATAGAAAAGCAGAAATCAAATATCTATTTTAAAGAAAGAAAGAAAGAAAAACCCAACATTTTTTTAGTCTACAGAGAAAGAAGAGAATTTGGTTTAAATAAGTACTGTTTTGAATATATACTCTTTTAACAGTGACAAATTATCAAGCAGAATAGTTTTATTTTTGCATGGATATCACATTTAAAATGAAGCCAGACTGACTTCTCTCACTTGATGTTTATCAAGAATTCTTGTAGTCTCCAACTGTATTAGCAGATTTATTTTTTTCAAGTACACATATAGTTGAAATATATGTATTAGTGCTTTATTTGGCTTAAAAAATCTAATTATTCCATTGCTCATAGCTAATATTAATTCATTAAAGATTGGTTAGTTGAAGGCTTTTTTATATAAGGACCTAAATGATTTTAAAAGTTGAGGAAGTCAGCATCTCTAATACCAAGCTGACAAAGGAGCAGAGATAAAGAAGCTACTACAGTCAAATAATCAAACGTTGACATTTTCGTGTGGTTCTATGAAAAACACATGTAAATGTCTTTGTGTAGTAACACTCGCAGTGACCTCGGAGATAAAGTGATACGGGGATTTACCATCTCTCTGTAAAACATTTCCCCTTTTATTTTGTAGTTATGTATGGCTTAGTTACTGGTACCTTCTTTCCCCTCCCTCCACCCCCCCAGCTGACTACTGTGGCTTTAGGAAGGTATTAGTAAAGTGTTAACTTGCGTGCATCTCCTTATTTGTGATGGCTTTGCCCTTGTGCTAGTCAGGAAATGGCTGAAAGTTCCGTGTGTGAGAGTGAGAAGGTAATTAGTCACGGCCAAACTATTCACTGTTAAGTAAACTTTACTCTCTGGGGGTTGTTTTGTCAGAAAACAAGTTATCTTAGATTAGCTTCTAAAATCTAATTGACTTAGCGTTATTTACAGATTTGTATCAATTAGCCCCTGAGTGGAAAAAAGGGGTCCATTGTAATTTTGACAGTTTTTCTCAAAAGGCCATTTCTGTAGCCTGTCTTCCACAAACAGGTGCCAGAAAAGAATTTTGTGAAAATCGGAGCATCTGAAATAAAAAATACTGGCATATATGGTTATAATCTGGAATTGCCATAATGGAAAAAGGAGTTGTGAACACATGTGTATGAATGGAATTGTTCCACAGTTAATGGGAGATTTATGGCTGAAGAAATCACTACAGAACAGCAAGTGGTGGAGATTGTGTTTTTATTTTAATAGGAGAGCCAAGTCTTGCATTAGGACGTTGCTGAATCTAGTGCAGAAAATAAACGACACCCAAGGGATAGTGTAGCATTCTCTTAGGTTGAAGGGCCTTTAATAATCCCCTAGTCTAATAGCAGTTAAGATAGAGAATGTATAAGAACTAATCTGCTTCTACAACAATGTGTGGACGGTAACAAGAAACAGTTATGGTGTGTTGGCACCGTAGCTCTTAGCAGATGACTTTTTAAATTAAAAGATAAGTTTGCTGAGTGACTTTCTGGAATTTATTTAATGAAGGCCCATAAAATATGATATCTGTTTACAGCTGGATTAACAGCGCTGTGCTGAACTACTAGTCTTTACGGTAGACAGAAAGTACCGAACAAATCTAAAATCTTCTTTCCTTCCTGGAAAGTGCAAATTAATTTTGGAAAAGCACAAATTTAACTTCTACATCTGTTCTTCTTTAATCATGATTAACAGTTTCTGGTTTTGCAGATTGCATGTAGTCTTGACTTGCAAACTATAGGCTGGGTGTCAAATGTGTACAAAGAAAGATTGCAGCAATCCTCCTTGTTCAGTTTTTTCAAGTTTGGTTTCCTCTGAACAGCAGCAAGCAATAGCAATTCTATTAGTATTGCACTTCCCCTCCCCCCCCCCTTTCTCTTGGAAAAGTCGATCTATAGATTAACTTCACTTACCTGTTTTTCCCACATGGAGGAAAAAAGGTGTTTGTGGATGGGGTGTATTTTTGATTGAATTGTATCTACTGTATTTGTATTTTGTAGTTAGTGTCTGTGTTTGGGGTGTGCATAGTGAGAGTAAGTTGTTCCTGAGATAACTTCCTTTTAGGAAGTAGTAGTGGTAAATTTACACAGGACTTGCTAAATAGCGAGTATATTTTAGCCTGGGCTACAACTCTAAACAAACAGTTCACGGTGCTTGTAAGCAGACGACTTTGGTGTGTAAATGTACACTAGATGGCAGTTTTGTCATATCTTCGGAGTTCAAATAGCTCTGTAGGAGAACAGGAAAGGCCATCAGTGTTTAGTCTGCACTCGCAGGGTCCCTGCATGACCAATGTGGACCCCATGGACTTCCTGGAACATGTGTTAGCAATTTGGCAGCAGACATTTATTTCTTTGTTTTACTGCTTGGCTCTTTGAGAAAGTGTTGGTACTCAGTTATGGGCTGTCTGGATCATGTCAGAGGCCATGGGGATCAAGTCCATGTGACAGGCCAGACTGAGGAAGGATGAAGTTGGAGGAGGTGAGGAAACGGACCCTTACTTCAACAGTAACAAGTCACTGCCTGTCTGTGGACTGTGGCCAAATGCTGGGGTGTTTTAGGTCTAATACAGCTGAATAAACAAAACACTTTGCCCATTTGGCTTCTTCATATTTCATCAACACTAGTTCAATCAAAGTCTTTTCTATTTCCTAAGAAGAGGTTCTTATTATTTTTTTTCTTTTCTTTTTCTTCTCTTCTTCCCCCCTCCCTCTCCACATTTTAGCCCCATCCAGACGAGGTGACCTTGAAATCCTTGGGTACTGCATGCTGCAGTGGTTATGTGGGAAGCTGCCCTGGGAACAGAACCTGAAGGACCCTGTAGCTGTCCAGACTGCAAAAACAAAGTAAAGCAAAACAAGAAAACAACCAACACACATGTGTATACATGCATACATGCACACCACCCTAGAACCCTGCAACATCCTCATCTCTTTGCAAAACAGGTCTGAAAAAGACAGCTTTCCATGCTGTGGAATAGCACCTTATGAGAAAGCTAAAACAATTCTCCTTAATTGAGAGATGTTAGTAGCAGTTAAAAATGTAAACTCTTAAGAGCATATATACCCTATTCCACATGTTTATGTATGTACTGCTGTTGAGATATGATAAATTCAAATGCACGATACACAGTCATTTTGTCTGCTGTGTAGTTTTTTTGTTCTCTTTTTTTTGAAGAAAACATTTGTGAATTAGCACACACCTTATTGCACATACAGAAGGTTGTTGTGTGTTTCCATTAAACTTCATGGGTATTTTGTAGAGACTGTAGTACACACGTTTTGGAAGCTTTGACACATGTGCATTCAATCTATTTAACTTTCTATATGATACTATTTTTCAGATTTTTTGGTAGGTTTTTACTGTTATATAAGCCTACTGCTGTTACAAACAATTAAATACCAGAATACTGAAGAACTTGATTAAAATACTTCCTTTTCCACAGCATGACTCATTTAGAGCTTACTGAAGCCACGGAGTGTATTAAGTGTTTTCTTTCTCTGCTTTCACAGTTGGGACTTGAGAGAGTTAATTGCATGTGGTACAGTGTAGCCTGTAGAAGGCTTTACAGAGGAGTAGTTAGCCATAAATGTAACATTACAATTGGAGTAGGCAGCAAACTTTTAAGTAGGGCAAGTCACAACAGAGGTACACAATAGGGATGGCTGATCCACAGAAATCAATCTGCAAATTCAGTGTGGCATTGGCTCTCAACAGAGAAAAAGGTTAGCCTGCAGACTGTGGATAATACAGATTGCATCTGTAAATGTTGACATCGTATGTTATGTTTAATATTTCTCCTTTAGAAGTTCTGATCATTACACAACCCCCTGCAAGGTAACACTTCTATAATTCAATGTTAAATCAATTTAATCAATCAGGCTGCTTCACTAATTCTTCCCTTGCGGTTAACCCTTAGATTGCTGGTGTTTTCAGGATGCCAAGCAAACATGCTTAGAGGAAACACGTAGAAAGTGATTCAGATCCATTTATCAGAAATATCTTATTAGTCTAATGCATTACATTCTTGGTATTGCCTTTACTGTTTTCAAAGGCCAGAAATAGACATCCAGATATATATGTGTGTATCCAGTTGTTTTATAGGTTAATAAGTACATTACCAGCACAGTTGAATCACTTCTGAGCATCCCAGTCCTTTGCTAAGGAGTCTGTGTGGTGGTGGTGAGGAGGTGGCTGGGCCTGGAAGGTAGGGTGCAGGTGAAAGGCAGGAGCCAGAGCAGGACCTCAGACTCTGTTGTTCACCAGTGGTCTCATCCTCTCATCCCTTTGCTACAAGTTCCTGGTCTTTCCTCCCAGTGGTGCTGGGGCAATGAGGCAACTGTGCCAAAGCTTTGGGCATTGGTGAGGGGGGTTTTTAAGGACTGCTGGTGTATTTGAGTTTAGAAATGTTCAAGCCATGCCATAATTGGAGGAGAGGCTTGAATTATAATTTAAGCTAGATTACAGGAAAATATTTGTTTAAATGTTTCATTTTCCCAAAATTGAAGCTCCTATTTCTGATGCCAAACAACAGATTACTGAATTGAAGTTTATTAGCCAGTATACCCCAACTTCATGCATTTGAGAACACATCCTGTTACTGATTAGTGGACCTTTATGGCTGCTTTAAACAAACAAATGAAAAAAAGGGATTCCTTTGCAGTAGTAACTGCTAGACTGAACTAAAAGATCTCTCATACTTGGGGCAAGGGGACTTGTGCGGCTGCAGCTTCCTACAGGTGGTGGGAGATCATCCTGGTTCATGCCTGCACAAAGATGAGAACTGGTGTTACTGTCATCTGTTTTCAGGGCATGACTGATTCTGAGCTCCAGTGTCCTTTGCTATTTCTGTTTCTGAGTAGATAGAAAGTACATCTGTGGTCCTGCCCTTCCATTTATGGAGTGCATGGGACTTAAGGTTGCTTAACCTCTCTCTCTCTCCTTTTGTTTCTGCTATGCCTACTTGTAATTCTGACAGCCATCACCCACCTGCCCCTGAACCCTAGTAGGCAGACCAGAACTACTTCTTAAATTCCAAATATTAATCATTAAGCAGAAATCAGAACAAGCCATTTCAGCTCAAAGCATTTTTCTTTTTCTTTCTAGAAAGCTTAAAACATCTTAAAGAAAAACTTAAAGTGCAGTCTTAGCTATAAGCCTGGTCTTGCTGAAATCAGCAGTCTCCAAAGAGTTAAAAATATAGCTGGTAAAAGGAGATTTTATTTTAAAAGCAGTACTGTGAATCATTAGCTATCCCGGAGGTCCACTTCCTTTGGAATTGAGACTTGCTGTCTTCCTAAATCCCAAATGAAGAATCACCTGCTCCAAAACCACATTAAGTTGTTGCACTCTCGTGTTGTTTCAGACTTATGGATGAGCTCCCAGATTCAGTGACGGAATGGCATTCTTCTGGAAGCAGCTGTAGTAAGTGTGCTTGCACTATGTACCATATAGCACTTTAGCCTGCTAAAGAAAATAGTCAAATGCCTTACTCTGTTTGGAGGAAGCAGATTGGTAAAAGTAACATGAATTTAGCAAAGTCTTCAACTTAAAATCTTAAACGTATTGCTAAGTTTTGTACCTTAAGATACCTGCCTTCACCAGGCCTGAGTCCATGCAGTATTTCCAGGCTCTGATCTTAGGGCAAACTGTAGGGTGCAAGCAGAAGTCATTCTAATGGGACCCCTTGAAATCAAGCTTGTGTGAACCACTCTTACACGTTCCTATCCAACAGAAGAATTCAGCCTGCAGTATCTGTACTTAGCTGATAACACAGCAGTTATGTCACACTCATTGTTAGATGATGTGTCACACTCATTAATTCAGGGTGCAGTTTAATTGAACTGATATTGCTGTCTTCAGTGGAGCAGGAGCAGGCCCTTCATGTACATGCTTGTTATATTTTAAGCATTTTTAGCTCAAAGGCTCGTTTATGGCTAGGGGAGAAGGTAAATTTCTGGATGCTGTCAAATGCTGGTCACTCTGCGATGAATGAGTCTTGATGCCTACTGATATGGGATACTTAATGCTTTTATTGCAGTAACTTTTTTTCTGCTGCTTTCCTGCATTATCCCATAAACAAGTACTAAGTACAGACATTGAGGGCTAAATTTTGAACTTCAGTGGTACAAAAATCTTGACCAGTCTCATCTGTGATGTGTGCCATAGAGTGGCATAAGGTGTCTTAGCCATATGCAATCCAAGGTGTTAGGAAGCAGTGACTATCTTAGAAACAGAAGTAGCATGGAAATAGTAAGCAGCTGTCTACAAAAGGTTTATTGCTTAGCACTCAGAGTTTGAAAAAGCAAATGAATGAACAGTTTGTCTTGTCATATGTTTCTTCCTTCACTGAAATACAAAAGTAACCCAGGGAAAATGCCAAACTTTCTTCAAAGGTCAGTATCTGTTTTGGATTTATTAACTTACTTTCGTAATATTTCTGTATTTGAATTATTGGAATGCATAATGTATTACATAAAATATATTCATGATGTGTATACATATTTAATAAATATTAGTGTATACATACTTAGTAAATATGTATACTTCTCAGATTACTTATATCTGGTATAGTACTCCAGTTTTAAGGGTACACTTGAGTCTTCAACTCAAAGAAATGTTTGATCCCTTCCATATGTTTTTTCTAACAAAATTATTTCTACCTATTCAGTGGTTTCCATATCTCTAGAACTACTTGATAATGATAGCAAAATAATGCTGCTGTTAGACTGGTTTAGGATGTAAACTCAAAACCAATATTTGTCCAAGTATTAGAAGTAAAAAAAAGTTGCCTTTCTCCAAAGCATTCAAAGTATAATATTGATGCAGATTGAAATAGTGTTGTTGACAGTAGTTAATATTTAAAGGGGTATTATGATTTATCAAATAGAAAATACTTCTATTTTACACAGAAATATCAACATTTGTGGATATTTTCATTATTTTTTTTACTTAGAGATAGCTTTCAGTACTAGAGGAATTAGTGTATGTGCATAACAACACGTAGCACTTAAGGGTTAGTCTGTTTATCCAAGTCTAGTTTTTTTGTTTCTCATCTCAAAAAGACAAGATATTGTCAGCTCTGTGTTTTAAGTGTTTTCAGCTGAAATTGTGTCATCTTGTTTGGCAGTGTAGGATTGGCATCCATTTTGGAATTCTTTCTGAAGTTCTAGGGCTACACAAATTAACTTTACATTAAAATGTGCTCTACAGGTGAAATAGCCAAGTTCTTGGTATGTGTTTATGGCTTAGCTTATGATGATAAGCCAAAGTATCAAGTGCTCAAGAAAATCCTGCTGGATGGACTAGAGTCAAGTGGAACTCGCTACGATGGCCCTCTGGAATTTTCCGCTGCAGCGTGCACACGAAATCACGGTGCTGCTGAAGTGTCAAAAGTAAGTAAGACAGTTCGGGGATTATTTCTGACATCTGCTTGATTTTTGCCTTTTCTTTTGTAGAAGAGGAAATAGTAGAAGATCTCAAAATGAGACTGACACAGCAGTTCTTTTGCCTTAAAAACTCCGTGTTTGTTAATTCCTGTTTCCCTGGCTTTGCTAAAAAGTGGGATGTCAACCCTTAAGGAGGAAGAACTGTCATGAGTCCTTTTGACCTACAGTCTCTCACTTCAAAGTGGTAGGTCTGTGGAGAATGATTTACTTTCAGGATAATGGGGAAGTCAAGGACTTTGTTCACTAACATCTTGAAGACAAGCCTGAATGTCAGGCTTTTCCTTCATTCCAGATTAAAAGCAAAGTTACCTTTATTAGTGAAAGCATTTAATTCATTTTCTCGCTTTCAAACTGTTCTTTGTCATTTGCCTTTATACTCCTGCAGCCACTAATGTGGAGGAGGTATTATTCTGGGATTTAGCTGTGTTATTGGTATGCGGTGCTACGTGATACACTAACACAGGATTTTAAAACTGGCAGCTGTCACGTTATATTTTCCTTTTGTACTTCTAAGTCTGAAACCATACAGTTAATAAAAACATGTTTCAATAAGTGGAGCTTGAGGTAATTAGCGGTCTTACTGGACTAGCTGTGAAATGTCAGTCCCATCATACCTCTGTCTTGAAACTTCCCATATGGAAAAGCCCCGTTTCTGTCTCTGATGCGTGTGCAATAAGGCAGGGTCAGGGTACTGCTCATTTTTAATATTTCTGGTGAACTTTGGACCATCACAAGTGTACATGAGCCAAGAATGCAGGATGCAAACTAATGTGACTGATAGGCTGCTAGATGAATGGTGATTCAAGTATCAGTGCACAGATGGTTCTGATTTGCTGAGTTTTGTAGCTGCTGCAACTGAAGACATAAAATATCCTTCTAGTCATAAATTAGCTCTTTGGAAGTAAAACCTTGGCACCAGAGCTTTA
>NW_010172690.1:0-4344 GCF_000695765.1 Mesitornis unicolor | reverse complement strand
AGGGAAAGAAGTATTTGAATGACTGTGGTATTGACATCTGTAGGCCTGCATAGTAATCATTCCTAATAGAAGAGAATATCTGTTTGAGGGGGTTTTGCATGGCTAATTAACCACCAGTGAGAATATGTAATTTTTTCATGATCTCCTGATTGTCACCTTTCTCTCATGATACAATTACACTTTATTGTAGCAAGTGCCTCACAAACCAATTGTCAGCACTATTTACGTATTATGGAAGGCAGAACAAAAGTTCATGTTTAATAAAAAGGCACTGGGTTTTGATCTTGGTAATTACAGATACTTATTTTAGCAATTTTATTGACTTTTCTGTTTTTATCACTCTTTTAACAAAACCAAAAGCTGTTTCAGTGACAGCGTTTCTCTTGCTATGATGGTGACCACTTCATCCTCCCTAATTTGAGAAGCTTTTTTATTAAAGTTCGTACTGTTTTCTGAACTTCATTGAAATATCAGGTAGCTGTTAACTGATCTCCAGCTGATCCTGTTGGATCTCTGGTTTACAAGAGTCTTTGATTTTCTAGAGTCAGATACTGAATAGTAAATCTATTTTCTTCTTATCACCAGGCCTAAGACTTGATGATACGCTGGCATAAAAGATGAGCCTGACCTTCCAGGCTGTAAAAGCTGCTGTAAAAGCTGCTGTAACACTTGCTATCTGCAAGTGCACAACCCCACTGAAAAATCCATGAATGAGGAGTGTCAGTTATCACCAGTCTGGTGCTGTAGGACTATGCAGAATTGGTTTGGATGGCCAAGAACAAGATCAGGGAAAGAATAAGTCTGCATATTACTACATCTTGGCACCTGTCTTCACTTTTTCAGAGGAATTTTTAATGTTGAGCGTCCTGCTTCCTGGAATAGTAAGAGTGTTAGCACTACTCCAGTGGTCACCTATTTTGTACTTGAGTACATTTCTTCAGCCAGTTCTGCCACTTACATGTGAAAGTTTGCTGTGACATTCACTGCAAAACATTTGCAGAAGGGAAATTTCTAGGGTTATTCAAAGGAATATGTAAATACAAGTAGAGAGAGCAGATAACTGAACTTTCTCAAAATGTATTGCTATTTTTAGGAAATCGGTTTTTTTTTCAATCTGGTTATTGGCGGTGGAGGATATTCAAGGCCTGGTGTACTTTGGTGCTACAGTCTTGACAAAGTGTTCGATGACAGGCAGGCACTTCCCACTGCATCTCTTGACGGCCCTGTCTGTAGTTAGCCTAGGTCTGGCTCCTTTCATCTCGGCCCTCCGCATTCCCTTTCCACCTCTCCTTTTATTCACCAAACACTTCTCCCATTAAAGAGGCAACCTAAGAATAGTGGGAGCCACTACAAACACTACAAACTCCTCACTTCTTGCTTATGAGCAGAGTCTGACTCCAGATGACCTGTCTGATTCCACCTGTACCAGTCTGGTACACAGGAGAGAGGTGATTTTGGGTTAATTTCCTTCTGAAGACCCATAAATACCTGTAAAGTACCAGTAAGGGGATCCTGTAACATTTGCTTCTTGAAGATGATGTGAAGGGGAATTGCTAGAAAACATGAATTTGAAGATGCAGCTCCTTATGTAGTATATGAATTTAATCTTGAGATTACATAAAAAGCATAACAGTGGCTACATGCTGGTTCTTTGTTTCAGTGCTCACCAAACATAGGTGATAAAATATTGTGTTAATTCTCAAATTTGTTTACCACAGTTTTTGGCACTGGATAGGTATTTTCGGCTTTTTCACCTATAATGAAAGTGCGAGAATTGGGGCCAAATGAAGTACAGTGAGGCTGGCTGACTGACTTGCTTGTGAAAATATTTATTTTATGCCTAAAGATTACCAAGTACTGAAAGTCCTGTTTTGAAAGTGATGAGTCATTTAAGCTATGTATACGATGTGAAGATCCCAGAGTTAGCTCTCCTTGCATGGTGCGGTGCAGTGCCGTGATGGAGAGGAAACAGCTTGGCCCCTGCATTCAGATAGCTGTCGGTGGGGCACTGAGCTTCACCCGTGTGACTCTGTTTCTTAGGGCTATCTGCAGCATTGTCTTGAAGTAGACTGTTTGAAACTAGCTTGAATTGTTCTTCAGAGCAGATACACCTTTGCGCTTCTAAGCATTAATAATTTTCACAGAGCAGAACTATGGATTACCTTCTTAAAAGGTGTTTTGGATCAAACAATACATGAAGTGCCTGCTGTCACTTTCAGTGGTGTTCAAGTTGTGCAGTTTCTATCTCCTGTATGTATTTAATCTCCAGTATATAAAAAAGAAGCCCATTATTTCTTCTTAGCTGCTCTATTCAGATACAGCTGCTGCATAGAGGACCATATGCAAACATTACAGTTACAGCGTTATTAGTGTGCCAGAAGTACCAAAGGCATGTGGCATACAGCCTGTGTTTTCGCTGCATTTGTTTTCCAAGTTACAAAAGCCAAAACCAGACATCATTTGATACTTGGTGCTTAGAGAAGCACTGGAAAAAATCTTGCAACTATTCACCAATAATGGTAATAATAATGTATTCCCCATTTACATTTTAGAAGACTGTAAAAGAATACAAGCTTTAACTCTTAAATCAGATCACCTGAGTCAGAACATGTAGTGATTATATTACTTTAGAGAGTTTTGCATTTGACTCAATCCAGTGATATGAAATGCACTCAGCTCTACTAGCTAATGAAACAAACTGATTTAACTGGCATCATTCCCAATAAAGGTTATTAGTGAATGGTTTGAAATGTATAACTGAAGTTTATTTTATAGCATACTTCCCAAATACAGCGTAGTTCTAACTTTGTAGCATTTTAAGAAGACATTAATTGATAATTACAATGCTGAAAACAATTCTTTTGAGAAAGATTAAAAGCTTACTCTCATTCTGTGTTCTCAGTACTGAAGATGGAACATTTTCCTTTTTGAAATACTGACTTTCTTTTCATGATACAAAACTGTTCACTGTCCATCAACAGGTTCACTTACCAAAGCCTATAGCAAAACCAGCTCAGCAGAAGCAAAAAAAGAAGGAAGCTAATGAATATGTCTGTCAAAACAATGCCTGTCCTGGGGTAACAGGCAAACAACTCCAAGGTGAAGAAAAGCCAAGTAAATTAAACAGGATGCTTCACCAAACGGAGCCTCAGCAGGTGAGGATTTGGGCACTCCAGTAATGCGTGGTATCTCCTTGGAGTCTACCTGCTCTGTTAGCTCAGTGTCCACCTCCTGAGGTGGGCAAGGAAGAAGAGCGCTTGAAAAAAGCCAAGTGCTATGTCACAAACTCCAGAAGCCGGCATAGCCTTACTGGCTGGGATTATTCTAAACATAAATCTCAGAGTTTCTCAGAAACCCAGGGGATAAGTGCAAACAGAGCACTGCCCTGATCTGTCTCAAACCTGACAGGCCCAAGTGTTGCAATGGTACCTGCAGTAATTGAATGTTACAGAATTCTTTTGAGCATACGGAATTACTGTCTGCACATCACCATCACCAGGTTTACTTACCGAAGCCTTCACCGAAACCTGCTCAACAGAAGCAAAACAAGGAGAAGGAGGAAGAACCCAACTGCCTTAGCATGCCCCGTGCTCGGGTAATGCATCGGCAAGTCCAGGCTGAAGAGAAGCCAGTTAAATTTTACACCACGATTCAGGAGCCTGACCACCCACAAAAGGTGAGGTTTTTGGTTTTACCTTGGAGCAGTCACGGCACTCTGCAAAACAAAGGCCAGCTTTTCTAAAAGTAAGAGTTTAAAAAAACAAACAAAAAACAACAAAACACCACAAAGCCTAAACTAAATGTATGCAAACAAGATGTTTGCCACAAACGCTGAAAGTTTGTGTGCATTTCCCTGGTCATACAATTAGCAAACTCAGACCTCAGTTTTTTCTATGGGTTGGTAGTAAAGCTTTGAGTACTGCACCAGTGTACAGATATGACAATATCTGTATATGACTGAGAAATGACAGTCTCCCTTTGTGGACCCTATTGTTTTCCTGGTAGAAACTTACTTCAGTAGTTTCCTTTTATACATGGTGGGGGGGGGAAAAAAACTTTATAGCATTCTTTAATTAAGTTCTTAAATAGTGACTTTTTAATCTGAGGATTTTAGCAGTTAACTAACCTCAAATATATTATTGGTAATTTACTGCGTAAAAGGGTTGAGTGAATGTATTCAGTCCTACTCTTCAACTGTACATGGAAAAGTTGATTAAAAAAGTAAGGTTTTAGTAAAAACAATGCAGAATAAAGTACATCTTAGTAATCACAGTGTGCTCCTTTTCAATGAAGTGTAAATATATTTCACGGAGTCACAGGATGTTAGGAGTTGGAAGGGACCTC
>NW_010172689.1:0-1312 GCF_000695765.1 Mesitornis unicolor | reverse complement strand
CAAATCAGGTTGGGAGAAAGATGCTCTGTTTCAAGCCCTGCCAGAAAGATCCTTGGGGTAGCAGCACATCTGTAACAGACTGTGCCTGAGGGAGATGATTAACATCTGGAATGAATTTAATTGTATAAGCATTGTCATTTTGAACTTTTGGAAAGTGGAAAAGCACTGCAACAACATAATGAACCCTCTGCGGCGGTCTGTGTCTCCACAGATATATTCCCATACCCCAAGTATTTGTCCCAGCAGCCCCAGTCTGTGACATCCCCAGTCCATTCTCATACCTGTGCAGCTGTCTGTGTGCTCTGGTGACTCCTCAGCCAAGGCACAGACAGGCAAGGCAATGTCCTTCTCAAATATTTCTCAAGTAGTTGTCTGTGAGGAATTTCACCAACACCATCACCTGCACACAGATGCTGCAGATAAATTGATCTGCCCCAATGCAAAAAACCCACCTTCTGTCACAGCTTCAGCCTCGCTGTCCGCAGGGCCAGGTCTGCTTCCATAGCTGCAGCTAAGAGGAGGTGCCGCTCTGCAGAGCGTGCGCCGGCTGCTTGCCAAATATCGGACCCCTTCGGTTCCCGCTTTTGGAATGGCCGTTTGCGGGACTCTGCATCCGTTGAGGGTTGGTCTGGAGAAGGGCCCTGAATAGTTAAGAACCCTCCTAAACACACAAAACCAGATGAAACACTTTTGTTTCTTCATACCAAAACATTCGTACCTTTGCCTATTAACAGTCACTGAGGACTGGGGGCTTTGCTGCTGTTGTTTTGTTTGGGTTTTTTGTATCGCAAATCTCTACGACCCAATCACATTATAAATGATCTCCAGTTTTGCTGTCATGAGGTTCAGACACATATTGCTCTGGACACTTGTTGTATGGCAATATTTTGCTGCAGCGGCTCTTCCTACTAGTGAAAAGGGATACAGTATGATAAAAAAAAAGGTAAAGGATCAGTATCTGATAGAGGTGACCTCCTCTTATCGTAACAACATTTCTTTGGATTATTTTGGATGTCTCCCAAGTCCTGATGATCCTGAACCCAGCCGTACAGAGCCTTTGGCTGTGACTCTGATTGCCAGCACCAACAAACAGTCCTGAATATCTGGCTGCAGTCTTTACATGAAGACCTATCTTTTCAGTGCTTGACCAGAGGGGTTTTATTTGTCTCTAATGGTGGTGGCATTTTCTGCTTTTGTTACTGGAAAACACATGCAGCAAAGCCTCCAACCTTTTGAGATGGTTTAGGGGATAGTAACAAGTTCATTTCCAAAATGACTAGAGATGCTAGAGGTGCTGTCACCTCAGCTACTA
>NW_010172688.1:0-17228 GCF_000695765.1 Mesitornis unicolor | reverse complement strand
GTAGTTCCCCGGGTCTTCCTTCCGGACCTTCAGGTGAGATACGTCTGTACCGTAGCAGTACTGTAATTCAGAATGATTAGACACTGCTCTGATTGGACACTGCACTATAATATTGCCCATTAAACAAATTATATCCTGTTATGCCTCTGCTCTTCCTCCTTTTCCTTCACCTTGCACCACCTGAAAATGTGCTATCTGGAAGTTGTCTTTGCTCAGCAATACATAGATGATCCTCATGATGTTTCCCTTCTCTCTCTTCCTTTCACTGGCTGTGCACCCACTTCTCTCCAGAACAGAGAAAAGCTGCTATTTGTGCAATATCAGCAAGAATCTGCAGACCCTGGATGAGGAATGAGGCTTTGCTGAGAACATGGTACCCTCCTGTAGGGTACTGGACAAAAAGAGCACTTCTGGTGTTCCTTTGTAATACCTCCACGGTGTGAGCAAAAGAAAGTGAAAATTCTTCTCGGAACACTGAAATTACGAGGAAAAATACCTTGTCTTTGCCTTCACTGCACTGATCCCCTTCATCCAAGGGATTAAATGGAATTATATTATTGATAATGTCATTATATACACTAAAGGAAATCTAATGGATTTGTTAGTGCTAGGCACCCTTAGTCCATTGCGAGGAAACTATAAGACCATAAAGTGAAGGAATCCTAGCAGTCCCTATGAAGACAGAATCATCAGTGGCATTCAGAGCTCCAGCTAATTACTTATTGTAAATGAGGGAGTTCATTTGGGAAACTGCCATAACATAAAATCATTCTGAGTACTGGTATCAGTGGCCTTTTCCACTGTCACTGTACTCAGCCCTTTCCTTGCAGCTTGACCGACCTTATCCAACCCTTTGTCATGTGACAAGGCTGAAAATATTGCAGTGTCCAGTATCTTTCAGCTCTAGCTTTAATCTCTTTAATACTTGTTTTCATATTGCAAAATAAGTAGAGATGTGTCTTGTTTGCAGCTTCTTGGCAAAACTCAGTTTATGAGGTTGAGTCAAGGAAGAAATTACAGCACTTGTGAATTTCCTGGATTACACTGTTTTACATTCTAATTCTTCAAGCTACTTTAATATAATTTTACAGATAAATGATAAACAAGGTAATGCACTGACACTAGCATATTTGATGAATGGAAAGAAAAAAAATTACTCCCTGTGAACTTTTAGAATGGTTCACACTCATTTTCAGCTTGAAAAGCTGTTAACTATTCATATAATGGCTTTTTAAAGTACAAATGGAAGAAAACCAGCATGCAGAGATCTGAAGTAGCTTGCATATGTCTCCCAATTATCTAGAAATCAGCCTGGAATATTGGAATGGACCAAATCCTCTACAGAACCAAACTTACCTCTTCTTGTTTTAATGATGTTTTACTAGACTAACAATGCAATTAAAGGATGCAATTTGGCAACCTACCTAAAAGTAATTTCACAGCAGAGCCTTTTTTGCAACCTGTAATTCTTCTAGCAACATAGTCTAACTTAATATGTTTCACCAGCACATCAAGTGGAAAGACCACTATGAATTTTGGTTTCTGTTTCTTACTGGATTGAAAAGCAAATTTATCTTCAAATGACTTAACATAGAAATGAAACCCAAGCTAGAGAGAAGCTGCATAATGACATGCATCCTCTGTACCACAGGCAGTGCACGTGTGTCATGAAATAAGGGAAGATTGAATCTTTAGCTAGCAATTCGACTACCTGAAATAAAGCCTGAAGTTTGCTATGCACCTGTAATGCTGTAGCCTGGTGTTTCCAGTTGACTTTTGTAGCTAGATGTTTAGCAGCACTAGAAGAAATTGTTTCTGCTTACAGGAAATGCTAATCTAAATGTATATGACAAATGAAGGAGGAAGAATCACAGAATCGCAGATTCACAGAACCACAGAATGTTAGGAGTTGGAAGGGACCTCAAAAGATCATGCAGTCCAACCCCCCTGCCAGAGCAGGATCACCTAGACTAGGTCACACAGGAATGTGTCCAGCTGGATTTTGAATGTCTCCAGAGGAGACTCCACAACCTCTCTGGGAAGCCTGTTCAGGGCTCTGCCACCCTCACAGTGAAAAAGAAAAAAACATGGAACCTCCTATGATCCAACTTGCATCAGATTGGTCAAACATGACTTCCCCTTGGTAAAACTATGTTGACTGCTCCTAATGACCCTCTTATTCTTGATATGCTTGGAGACAGTACTGAAGATAAGCCTTCAACTTTCCAGGGATGGAGCTGAACCTGACAGGTCTGTAGTTACCTGAGTCCCCCTTCTTGCCCTTTTTGAAGACTGAAGTGACATTTGCTTTCCTCCAGTCCTCAGGCACCTCTCCTGTTGCCCATGATTTACCAAATATGATGGAGAATTATAGTATATATTTTACATATTGATAAAGTGGAGCTTGAAATGATTAATGATTCACCCTTTTCCCACATCCTACAAGAAACATGTGGCAGAACTGGGAATCTGAACCAAGCTACATAAGTCTAATTCTGGTGTTTTGTCCACATGTCCAACAGTGGAGCCGTTCCCATCTTCTTTGATTACGTTCAGGGTTGTTTTTTGTTATTACAAAACCTTTTTACTACTGGACTAAGACTAGAACATTTCTAAATACAAGAGGAAGCACACTAAGAAGTGACCTCAATCTTAAACATGGTGACTGATGCTTAAGTGAGGTGCCAGTTACATAGCCCCTGGAAGAAATGACTCCCACAAGAGGTTTGTTGATACACATGCCTTCATAAAGAACCTTGTTCCTTGAAGTGTCACAATGAGGTAAATTCTGAATACTAAATTCATATCCCACTGCACAACAGGGAAGGATTTCAGATGTAGACAATACAATATTTACAGTAGCAGTCAGGTAATGTATGTGCTTCCTATGGGGAAAAAAAAAGTATTTTCATGTCACTGTCTATGCTGTCTATCATTTCAGTAAATGCAAAGGCTGCCTAAAGTTGTTTTTGCACATATAGGTAACTATGCTGTAGCCTTACACATTATTGAGTCTTTTATGTGACACTATGTATGAAAAATATGCTTTGAAAGTCTCAGAGTTCTTGGACACCAATATTAAACGCAGATGAGACAAAAGACTGAGAAATCAGACTTTATTAGTCCTATCACTTGCAAGTTATTATTGCTTCTTACCTTGTTAATCTAGTACTAACTTGGGGTAGAGGCTATTCAGGACCAATTGGGAGTTAAGGAAATTATTATCTTTCGTACCGGAACTGTACTGAGGAAAGGGTGTGAAAAAAAGGAACAAATGTCCTTGTGACCTTGCAGCCAGGCTTAATTAGAAAGATCAGTTGTACTGATCTGTCATACAGTCCTTTCCAGCTCTGTTTCTATTGAACTGAGAGTTTGTAATTTACTTCAATGGTAGACAAAATAGATCTCTGCATAATATTTAATTTAAATTGTTTCTGATTAAACTGAACATATGATACTCCTCTATTCCATTTTTAAGGACATGTCTCATTGAACATTGAAAGGATAATTTTAGCTGTACTTTGTCTGAAGTAAATGAGTTATGGGAACAAACAACATAGAAAACTTACCATAATAGTGCAGTGACCTTTTTTTTCTAAACAAGCTCTTCATAAACAGCAAGTTTGCAATTCACATTCATACTCCAGTAAGCTTATTTTTTTATTAAAGCATTCCTTAATATTACAGTAATCTGATTGGTTTGTATGGTTAAAGGAAGATAAAATTTTCATATTCATTATGAGCTCTGTTATAAACCACCTTATTAAAATAAAATTAAGCATTTATCCAATTCAAGGAGAATAGGAACATTGTATTTGCCTTCCCTAATAATATCAGAATACTGCTTCCAGAGCTTCATGTTGTTTTGAGAATATACATGAAGAAAAACTCAATCCCAAAACACTATGAGCCCAATATTTTACTCACTTCCTAGAGTATACTTGCATTGTTTAAGTTACTGAATTAATTCAGCCATGTCTTTTATATAATCTTGTGCAGTAAGGAAAGAATTACTGCTTGGGCTTGAGTCTCTGTGAGAAGAGTACTCACACTGCTGGACTATTAGCTGCAATTTAGTCCTTAAAATACAAGGAACATATCCTGAGGTTTCCCTTATAGTTAATGGAGGGTGGGGAGCAGGCTTCCTGGAGGACCTAATACATACACTTGAGTTGGTCACCTGTCTATCATGACCTGGATGACTCTCCATTGACCACATAGGGAGCCTTGGGATTGTACTCTCTTGACTGTTTTGTTATGAATCTATTAAATATATTTTTAAGTCAGCTATTCTGCAGTCTTCTTTTGTTTGCACTCACAAGTGCGTTGCTGAAAGACTGATTTATCTTTCTTTTAAAAAACCTTCCTGTAATGTTTGATGTCAAGGCTTCTTGAAGCACAAAAATCCACTGGGTAATTTGGGTTTCCTGTTGCTGTTTCACCTTATTCAGTCTTAATATCATATATTGGCACTTTGCTACTATAACTTCAGGACAAGAGCATTAAAAGAATAAAGTTAATAACAGTATTTTTTTTATATGTAGTCTTAAATTAGCCTTGAATTCTTCTTCAGTGTATTCTGTTTTGCAGTATGAAATTTCCATAATTACTTGAAAAAAATCCTTACTCTTTACTGTCGGACAGTCTTTCTTACCATGGTATGTAGGTAAACTCAGGTACTGCTTGTGGAAATAAAGCAACCTGGAATCCCAACCGTTCCAGATGAAGGTGACTGTTCCCTTCACAGTATCATTATATTTTATATAAAATGTTTCTATCCTTTTGTTGTTTTCATGCAGGTAAGAATCATATTTGCTTTTCCTGTGGCTGCCAAATAATGTACAGATATCTTAGTTAAACATTCCACAAGTTTCCAAATGTTTTAGATCCTCAGAGAATCCTGCAGCTTGAGGAACATATGAGAAGTTTAGAGTACTTCTGTCTGCAAGGATAACCTTACATGTATCCCAGTTGAATTCCATCTGTCGTTAGGCAGCCGTACCTCCACAATATGTTCAAATACACTGAAAAGTTCCACCGTCCTCCACACTACTTATTAATATTGCAGTATGTGAGAAAACTGATACCAATACTAGACATTTGCTAAATCAAAAATATTTTCAAACACATACACCAACTTAGTGCACATTTTTATGTAGGTGCGGAAAAAAACTACCTGATTTGTCTATAATAACAATTATATTTTGTTTTGTAGTGTTTTCATGTAGTCTTTGAAGTATTTATCTTAGTTTATTTGGGGTTTTTTTAGTCTTCTTTTAAGGCAAGATTGGATATAGAATAGAACTTCAGGATTTCTTTTAATGAGAAAGGTTTATTTTTATCCCCATGTAGTTTAATGTCCACAAAATTGCATTTTTTCTGATAAAAATAACTTTTTTGTCATTTAAAAAAATAAACAATCATAATAAACATAGATTTTTCAAGTTTAAATGTTTCATTTTTTTCTACCTGGAATTATTTTGTTGGTCTTTCAAATCAGTTCAACAAAATATTAGACTGAATTTCAATCATAATACTAGAAAATATCCAGAAAAACATCTGCATGTACTTCTCCAGTAAAAACTAAATCTTTAATGTCCTAACTATATGCTGTTGCTCTTCTATGGGAGAATCGTAGCATCAGTAAAGGGCACTGTTACCTAGAGAAGGTACAGAGCATACTAAACCCCTTTTTCACACACAAAAACATCCATTAGTTTGCATTAGTTGGGCAAGAGATGTCAATCAGGAATTGAAATTGCTTAGAGATTGCTCAGTAGCTCAAAAAAAAATAATCTCTACCATCTAGAATTTCAATTAAATTTAAATTTACAGTTAATTGACTTTGTCTTGCTCATTTCCCTCTGTGTTCACAGATGTATGTATAATTGCATTTATTCTAATTAATATTTACTGAATTTTAATCTACAATCCTTTGCTGTCACTTAACATGGTTATTTTTTTCTGAGTAGTTCTCAAAAAGGTTCTTATTAAAACTTTTTGAGAATCCATATAACGTATGCTTCCTGAATTATCTTGAGATCTTTTCTTTCTGGATTT
The DNA here is from genome assembly GCF_000695765.1 of Mesitornis unicolor. Classification (NCBI taxonomy): domain Eukaryota; kingdom Metazoa; phylum Chordata; class Aves; order Mesitornithiformes; family Mesitornithidae; genus Mesitornis; species Mesitornis unicolor. Next base: position 11,168 of record NW_010172688.1, on the reverse strand, counting down.
TCAGAGAGTTTAAGATTTAGGACTAACTTTTTTTTATGGAAATGTATGCAGCTTGAGTCTATCAAGGTATATTTATACAAATCTCCTGCTGTTTTTCCCTTAGTTAGACTATCTGCCAGGTTCCACAAGAACAAAGATTATTGCTATTGGTTTGTTTTCTACTGGATATTCCAAATTGTCTTCTCAGAAGAAACCCAAGATGGTCACACTTGCCTACTACTCAGGGAAATTGGTTTGTGTCCATGAATTGACTCACCAGATATCTAGCTGTCATCTGGATAAGGAAATTTGGATGGTGATTTTACCCTTAGGCAAAGTGCTTTTAAAAAGCTTATCTTCATCTCTAAATGCCCAAATATCTTTATAGCTGTGTTTCTTAGAGATCCTCAAAAGTTCTTAGAGATGAGCTATCTAATCATGACTTAATTGGGTACCCGCAGCAAATGAGTTTCAGTAACTGTCTCTGCATGCACTTGGCAAGTATGCAGCAGTGTGATTTGTCTTAATAATCTTTGGTGATGCATGAAGCTATGTAAAATTACTTCATATTTCGCATAGACTGAGATTAAGCAATCAGACATTTACTCTAGATCACTTGAGAAGCAGTGAATTCTTAAACCACAAGATTGCTCATATATCTCGTTCTATGGGCATTTATTTGTCTCTAAGGAAGTACTTTCAGCATGTCGAGGCATTATTGCCCTGTAAACAATTTCCCAGTTAGCCATCAAACTCTTGTAAATGCTTTATTTTTCACAGGTGGCTTTGGACAAATTGGATAATGTGCTGGATTTTGTCCAGACTTTTTTTCTAGATTTAGACCTGATGAATTTGCCAACTGCACGCTCTTGTGTCTGCAATGCCACCATAGGTTAATCTCACTCTTGCTTTGGGTAGAAAAATGCAAGAAGCTTGGCCGTTCACATTCTGGCCAGAATCAGATGGGAATTTCTTTGTATATGTGTTGTGTTATGTAGTCAGATTTTCTTCGTTCATAATGTGTAGGAGCATATTGAATCATTTCCAGAAAGAGTTCTCCTATTCTGGATCATTATTGTCATTGATCATTTTTCCAGTCTGGAAAACTGGAAGATCTCTGGAAATACCTATTTTTAAATGTATCATTGCATTAATAAATACAGTAAAAAAAAAAAAGAATTTCAGAATGTTGTACATTTTCCTTTAGAGACTTACAGAATACATATGCTATGCAGTGTTCAGAACATGATATGTCAATACAAAGTTATCAGGGTTGCAGAATTACTTATCCAGTTGAAAATTGTGGCTTATTATTTTAAAAACGTAAAAATTAAAAGGCCCAAACTAAAATCAACCACATCTTAAATTACTGAAACAAAATATGTTGAGTCAATTTATATTCTTCCAGCTTATCATCATGAACTTTTCCAGTAGTTTTGTTTTGCCACAAAAAGTGTTATGAGGTGGGAAAACTAGAGTGATAACTTTCCAAGAACTTATCACATCTATATATCTTCTGGGACTAGAAACCTCTGTGCTAGTTTTATGGTATTGTAGGGTATAGTGAAATTACTTCATCTCAATTTGAAATATTTCCTATACAAGTGAGTTTATAAGCAGTGTTACTGGCAGGCTGAAAGCCTGAATGCTTATAAATAGAGAACTAAAAGAGGGATGAAAGTAGACCTCTAACGATTGCAGGCTGCTTCCTTGGAAAAAGTAACAACTAATTACATTAAACAGTCCAAGACTGTGGAAAATGAGCAAGGGTCACCCCAATGCCAGAGTTCACAGCCATGCCTTTATAAACAGACAGCTATTAAGCAGATAAGATGCTAATAGATACCAACATCCTCTGGTGTTAGAGGTGGAAATAAAGCAAAGCATACAAATCATGGACAGTACCAAGAGTCAGATGTTGACATTACAAAGGTGTCCATTCCTTAGAGTAGGTAATCCTTTAGGACTCTGAGTTGGTTATACTCCAACACAGAGGATATCCAGACCTTGTAATGTTATTATTTGTTAAAACCTCAACATTATATCTGGATTAGGTAAAGCACATGTGGTAAGAGAATCAGGACCTGAAGAAGAGATAATGAACACCTGCACTGAACTTTTTTGAGCTATTCTTTACATGGCATAAACACACACAAAAATTCACACACACACACATACAGTTGTTTGGCAGCCTTACTGCCGATGACATCTGGTTATCTACAATCGCCTTTACAAGAACCTTGCTCACTGCAATGCACCGATGCCTCTGCTCTCTGTAAGATAAACATGGCAAACACAGATAGCAACAAGAGAACGGTATCTCAGGCCCTGTTGGGTGGCAGCAACAGCTACAGCATCAGCAGGGGCTCAGCAAACCTCCTCCCTCCCATGTTTGTTTGTTTATGTGCTCTGACGATCCAGATAGGAAAGTTGCACAAAGGAAGAATTATTACACTAGTGGAGGCTGACTCAAAAACTCCTCTCTCTCTTTATTTTAATGGCCATTTAAATTACTTTTGCAGACTTTGACAAAGCTTTGATTATCACACACAAGGATGATGCACAAGTTCACACTGCATCTTTCATCTTAATAAACAGGAACCCAGATCCTGATTTGGATCATGGATGCTGTTCGTGAGCATTTTCCAGATTTTCTGCCAAACACTGCCACCAAGTGTGAATCTTGGATTTTCTCCTGAACAGGCAAGAAGGAAAGGAACCCACCTGGTCCTCCTTGGTGACCTCAAAAGGGGATTGAGAGTGCTCAGAAAGGCAGCTAAAGAAATTTTCTCCTCCTCTATACTTTCCCTATTTAAAATAGAACTATGAATCCTGTCTGGAATTCATCTAAAGTGATATTTCTGGCACAATAAAGCATAAACTCTCCCAGACAAAGCCAGAGATATTGTAACAGATATCAGTACAAATGATGGAGCCCTATCCTTAGTCTAAAATAGTATAAGAAAGATTTGGAGTGAAAGAAGATGACTAATGGCTCAAAAAACTAAAACCAAACCAAACCAAACCAAAATAAACCTGTTGCTGTAGCTGATACAAACAGTTCTTGAGCCTCAGAATAATACCTTAGTAACATGTTTGCCTTTTGTCCTATTAGTTTTGTACCACAACAAGGAATGTGGCATGCAACACTGATATGAGAAATAATGTTTTATCAGTCTTGGAGAAGGAATATCTTTATTGATACATAAAACAAGACTATCCTGAGAGCTTGTCTGCTCACCATATGGAAAGGTAAAGAGGTAAAGATAGAACTTAACAAAAGCTTATTAAAACTGTATGAAGACTGTCATTCAGAAATAAATGACATCAAGTCAAACAGCCAGGCTTTTCGGAGGATGATTTTCCCTCTGGTTAACTTTAAATTCCCTATATTGACCAGAGTTAATTCTCTCTAATTCTCAGCTGTGCCCCTGAACATGATCCCTAAGAAAGTCATGTAAGTGGCAGAGAATGTCAGTTGCCAAAAAGGATCTTGAGAAAGCACATAAAACCTGTAGTTAAAAAGAAAGAATGTGATTTGCAGCCTCCCCCACTCCCATCTTCCCCCTCAAAAAAACCCTCCTAATGCTTTTGTTTGTTTGTTTGGGAGTTTGTTTGTTTGTTGTTTGGGTTTTTATTTGTTGTTGTTGTTGCTTGTTTGTGGGGGTTTTTTTTGGGTTTTGTGGGTTGTTGGTTTTTTTAGTATTGTTTTTTTTGTTGCAATGAGTTCTGCAAGTAAGGCTTTGGGATTCAGCAGTGGTTCCCGGACCTGGCTGAGGTGAGACTCCAGCATTGACTGTTTCCATCAGCCAGTTTCCCTTCTTTCAATGAGAATAAGATGTTAGAAGAATGCTGTTTTATGTAAATCTTGCATGGCTGAGGTGTAAACTCAAGGTCCTGACTTTGGGTCTGGTCTTCAGCAGGTTTAAATTAACAATCTTGTGAAACAGAAGGATACACTCCAAGTGGCTTATAACAGCAAGGATCCATAATCACAAAAACCATGAGATTTAAATTAAGAATTAGGATAGCTGTAGACAACTAAATCCCAACCTACAGTTCTGAAAGCCCCATTTAGCTAGAAATATACTCCCCAGGCCACAGGATGTATGTTTCTTTATCACTCAGAATTTTGAAATTTTTCATGGTATGCTTAAATACTTCTAACTTTGGATGCATGTACATAGTTTCTCTTTGTTTAACAGGTTCTGCCCATTCATATCAGAGAACAAAACACAGCCCTGGGCATTCATCAGCAGTTCGTGTAGCTGAACAACAAAGGATTAGTTAAATAATATCCACTTTTCCTTAAGTAAATATGAGTACCTGTATAATTATTTCTCCTACAGGCCTTAACAGCACCAGAGGAGCTGTTATCCTTTATCAGGTAAATTAGATGCAGCTTTAAAATTGGTATGTGTGCCAGAGGAGTTCTTTCGATCTATTAGGTAAATAATCTCACTTTTTTATTTATTCTAGGTGGTCTAGTCTCACATCACATAGAGAGGATTTACGGAGTCAATGTGCATTAACTTTATTTGAAATCAAGTACATAAATCATCATATATTGATGAGAAACCAGACCCTTAAGTAATAATTCTAATTGTAATAGAGATCTGAATGCTTGGTTGTAATAAATCCAAGTATTCTGCACTGGGAAGAAGGTAAAACCTCCATTAAAGGCACTTACTAAGCACTTCCTTCTGGGACAGACTGTAAACTTTTTAATTCTTCATCCAGTCTGGTTTTGAATGTTTCAACTACCAGATCTTCTGTCAGTCCCCTGAGGAAAATATTCCGTGTCCCCACAGAGCAAGCATTGTTAAGGGCTCTTTCTAGACATTCAGTTCAATTATTCATTTATTCACTCCTAATTATGCTCACCTCAATAAAAATTGATCTCCTCAGAACTGCACTCAGTTGGAGATACCTCCCCATGCCCCCTGCTATTATTTGGACAAAGTTAGTGATTCCATTATTCATGTGCCTCGAGTGAAGCTTGTATGTCTGTCTTCGTGGGATTTCTCTGTGTTTCAATTCCCCAGCTCAACAATAAGTCTCACTTTCTCACATCCTTTTTCTATTCTTCTAAAAGCTCTAACATAGGGTCAAGCTTTATTTATGTACATCATCTACTAGTAACACTTAGGGAGTCCAAGATCAGCTTCTCAAATGCTCAAAGATACAAATGGGAAAGTGTTCTAAAAAGAGGAAAGTTGCACATTACTCTATTTAATTATGCCAGAAGAGGAAAGTTGCGTATTATTCTATTTAATTATGACAGCAGATTAGTATTAGAGAATGGTGACTGAATTAAGTATACATCTTTAAGCCTGTCTGGTTATCACTGGCCCTAAATGAGTTTAATTCCAAAAATAGATTAAGAGAATCTATCAAATTGAGGTATCATCCTGTGTGTTGGAAAGTAGCTGAAGCATCATTTACAGTAATGCGATGAAAAAAATCCACTGTGAAACAGATGTAAAAAAAAGGGATTGAGTTTTGCACACATGAAATTGGAGAATTTTTGTTTGTTTGTTTGTGGTTTTTTGTTTGTTTTTTTTTCCCCTAACAATTAGCCAGGGCAAATGCCATCCAGCTTTAAATTTAAAATTGAGCAGTGTGTGTGTGTGTGTATCCAGAAAGAAATTGTCTGAATAATTTCTTAATGCTGGATGGAAGAAGCATTCATGTTCCCAAAAGGTATTTTAACTTCTTCAATAGATACGAGTGTATGTTTCTTGGCTCCGGCAAGGAACTAAAATGTTGAGGGAACTGGAGTAAAGGTAAAGAGACTTGATTGCAGCTCTCCTGATCTGCTATTGTGTTCAAGCAGGACATTTTACCTTTTTGTTCCTCACCTCAGCTTCTTCTTGTGATGTGCATTTAAACAATGAGGTGGAAGATTCATTAATGTCACTATGTTTGTGTGATCCCTAACAGCATGGACTCCTGAGTTCAGCTGTGGCCAACAGACATATATAGTGCAACCATAGGTTGTACTTTCAGGTGAGACTACACAGAAAATATTTTATAATTCTTCAGGTCCATAACACTATAAAAAGAGACAGATTCAGATTCACTGCAGGTGGGAACAGGTTAGCTAAGAGGATTACAAAGAGGCTGTCCTAACAGCCAAGGATCAGGTTAGAAAAGCTAAAGTGCAAATGGAATTAAATCTAGCCAGGGACATAAAAGGGAACAAGAAGAATTTTTATAGCTACATCAGTGATAAAAAGAAGGTTAGTGAAGATGTAGGCCCTTTCCTGAAGGAAAATGGAGAGCTGATTACAAGGGATACAGAGAAGGCTAAAGTGCTCAATGATTTCTTTGCCTCATTCTTTCCTGGAAAGGGCTCCAGCCACACTACCCAAGTCACTGAAGGCAAACGTAGGGACTGGGAGGTGGAAGATCAGCCCACTGTAAGAGTATCAGGTTTGAGACCATCTAAAGAACCTGAAGGTGCACAAATCCACAGGACCTGATGATATCCATCCATGGGTCCTGAGAGAACTGGCAGATCACATTCCCAAGCCGCTATCCATATATTTGAAAGATTGTGACAGTCTGGTGAAGTTCCTGATGACTGGAAAAGGGGAAACATAACCCCCATTTTCAAAAAGAGGAAAAAGGAAGACACAGGAAACTATCGGCCAGTTAGTCTCACCTCTGGGCCTGGAGCAGATACTCCTTGAAACAGTAGCAGATACTCCTGAAAGCTTTCCTAAGGCATATGGAGAATGAAGATGTGGTGATTGGTGGTAACCAACATTGCTTTACCAAGGGCAAATTGTGCCTCACCAATGTGGTGACTATTTATGATGGAATTACAGCTTCGGTGAATAAGAGCAACTGACACCATCTACCTGGACTTGTGCAAAGCAGTCAACACTGTCCTGCACTGTCACTAAACCTGAGGAACATGGATTTGATGGATGGATCACTCACTGGATAAGGAATTGGCTGGATGATTGCACGCAGAGAGTTGTGGTCAATGGCTCAATGTCCAACTGGAGACCAGTGATGAGTGGAGTTCTCCATGGATCAGTACTAGGACCGGTGTTACTTAACTTTGTCAGCAGCATGGACAGTGGGATTGAGTCCAACCTCAGCAAGTTTGTGGATGACACCAACTGGATGGTGCAGCTGACATGCTGAAAGGAAGGGATGCCACCCAGAGGGGCCTAGACAGGCTAGAAAGTTGCCAGCCTCATGAAGTTCATGCCAGCCTCATGAAGTTTGTGCCAACCTCATGAAGTTCAACAAGGCAAAGTGCAAGGTCCTGCACCTTGCACTGGTAGGGGCAATCACAAGCACAAAGACAGGCTGGGTGGAGAATGGCTCGAGAGCAGTCCTAAGGAGAAGGACTTGGGAGTGTCAATGGATGAAAAACTCAACATGAGCTGACAATGTGCACTTGCAGTCCTGAAGGCCAACCGTGTCCTGGGCTGCATCAAAAGAAGTGTAGCCAGCAGGTCAAGGGATGTGATTCTGACTCTCTACTCTGCTCTTCTGAAACCCCACCTGGAGTACTGCATCTAGTTCTAGGGCGTCCAGTATATGGAGGACATTGAGGTGTTGGAGCAGTTCCAGAGGAGGGCCGCAAATATGGTTAGAGGGCTGGAGCACCTTCTCTATGAAGACCATCTGAAAGCGTTGAGGCTGTTCAGCCTGGAGAAGAGAAGGCTCTGGGGTGATGTTATTGTGGCCTTCCAGTTCTTGAAGGGGTCCTACAGGAAAGCTGAGGAGGGACTTTTTACAAGGGCAGGTAGCGATAGAATGAGCGGGAATTGTTTTAAACTGGAAGAGGGTAGATTTAGACTAGATATTTTGGAAGAAATTCTTTACCTTGATGGTGGTGATAGACTGCACAGGTTGCCCAGGGGAGTTGTGGATGCCCCCTCTTTGGAAGTGTTCAAAGCCAGGTTGAACAGGGCTTTGAGCAACCTGACCTAGTGGGGGTTGTACCTGTTCATGGCAGGGGGGTTGGACTAGTTGATCTTTAAGGTCTTTCCAACCCAAACCGTTTTATGATTCTATGACTTCTTTAGGTGCGGAAATTGAGCTAAGTTGAAGCCACATATCCTTGGATGCCTTTATGGTCAATGGAATGCATTTGACACTTTCTGAGGGACAGTCAGACCACCTGAGAGAGGAATTATCTTGAAGAAGACCCATCTTCCTCTGTAATTACTGAGGAGAAGTAGCAACCTCTTAAATCCTAATTCAGACATCCCAGTTAAATGCCTATCATTAGCTAGGAGGAATCCAAGCCAGAAAAGAACAGTAGGATCCTTTGTTTGAGGAGTTCAAAGTCTAATTAAATTTTGAACCAGTATAAGGCAGACATCATGTAGATAGTACAATAATCAATGCTCATGGAACTGCATACACAAAGTAAGAAAGAAATCAACATGGCAAAGCCCTCTTACACTCTTGAGTTGAAATACCCTGGGTCACTGTCCATATCTTACCCCTTGCTCCAATGTGATTTTTTAAAACTAGAAGGCTGAAAAATAAAATCTCATTGTCAGAGTGCTCTTGTAATTACTAATTAGTGATTTTATGTCTCCGAGGCTACTTATGGTTCTAAAGAATGCCCGGCAATATAATGATAAATACATTGAGTGAAAGTCCTACAAATTTCCTGTTTATTTCTCATTGTTTAAAACAAAAGCAGAGAATTCTTCATATTAACCTTATGAAGCCTTTCCATATTTTCCAGCACACTAAATTAACAATGAGAAGACAATGTCTTTGGGTCTATTTCAAAACAAACATCTCTATATTCAGGGAATTGGAAATGCAATGTTCATTTACTATAATCCTATTGATAGTCATGATATGAAAATACTTAGAATTCGGCTGTATATATACTTATTGACTTATTGCCCATCTCAATGTTTTTCCTAAAATAATTTTATGTTACTTCAAAGCAGTCTGAACACATGTTTGTGGTCCTGGTTGAACTATCCAAGAATCAATAATTTATCCTCAGATAAACCTTCATCCATTCCTCTGATTACTCATTCTCATCTTATTTTAAAAAGTATATTTACACTCATATACATGGATGAAAAGGTTTTCATGAAGCTGTTTCTTTCAAAATTTGCCTTCTAACCTGGACAATGACAATTATATTCCAGGAGAGACCTTATCTCTTGGCAGCAGATGGTGATCAGCTGACAGAGAGCTAACTACAGCATTTCTCTTATTGGTGGTACTTGACAAATGCTAGTGTTTCCCAGGACTCATGAAAAAATTCTAGTTTGAAGAGGTACAAGACAGATTCTGTATTCACTCACTGTATCCATTCCATTGCTTATATTCTTGCTAGTGCCACTGGATCCTCCAATCAAAATTATCCTAGTGAGTAAGGGCTTGGACACAGTGATGGATGGGTTAATGTGAGAGAAAATTTGTTCTCTGTTGGCCACAGAGTAGATGATGTCTATGACAATAAAGGACTATTGGACAAATATATTTGTACCTGTCTAAAATATTTACTGATTGGTTCCAAAATTTTTCTTAAAGTAACAACAGTGTTTCATTGCACTGATGTTATCACTGTTACTTAGGACATAATACAAAAATGAGTTTCAGCCTGTGTAAACACAGTATATGGGGTTTTCATTTTATGTTTGATCTTATGTCAGGGTCCCACTGGAAAACTTCATTTGTTCTCTGCTTCATAAATAACTTTTAGAGGACCAAAGGTCTGGGCATGAAACACCATGGCAAATTTGTCCCTGGATGATCCAGGAAAATCAATAGAGTCACATCAGGGATATATTTGTCCTAATATGTTTACTCACACATAAAAGCTGTATACCATCATCAAATTTATTACAGCATGATACATAAAATAACAGCTATTCATGGTCATCTTTGTCTGCCACACACTCCACAGCTAATTTTGTGCTACAGTGGGGAAAATTATTGCTAAATACCAGCAACCTCTTCTGCATGTTCAGCATGAACCTAGGTCCGTCCTTGCACCTTAACCAATTTTCGAACAAGGTTGAGACTTAATAACAATAAACATGCAGAAGATTTTAAATCTGATCTCAATAAGCATTTTATTTTTAGAAGTTGTGTCTATTATTTTAAGCACTGTTTGTCCTCATTTCCTAATAGTTTCTACACACCATGATACCGTGATACAGTCTTAATTTGTTGAGAACCAGAATGTTAGAGGTGCAAGATATGCTCGGTGTTGGGATGCCAGGGGAATAGTTTCCCTGGCAACAGCAAGCACATAAGAAGTATTCAGAGCAGTCTCCGTTTATCCTCTGTTTTAAGCCTCCATTGATAGGGCAATCAAGACTAGTTCAGATTTTTTTTTTATTTAAGGTGAACTTCAGGGCAGAAATGCAGGGATGTGCTCCATTGCATTTTGCCACCTTTTGGAGCAAACCTGAAGGAACCTGCAATTGTGGAAATTTAAGAGAGATGGCCATGAGGCCTCATGGATCCCAGAAAACGATGTACAGAAGGAAAAAATAGAATAAACAACAAAAATAATGGGACTTATATTCAAATGATTAATTTTCTAAGGTCAGTTTTAAAATGAGCTAGAAGAATTGTAGGGTTCAGCCTAAGGCTTGGATCTGATTCAGCAAGACATTTAGATACATGTCTGCCTCTAATCTGGGGTCCAGATGCTTTGACATAACATACAGATCCTTTATATTTCAGGTGTTTGGACAGTCCTGTAGAAATTAGACACATGCTTGAATACCTTACTGAACCATGGCTTATATGATGTCACCTTAGGATGTTATGGTTTAAGGGTTACCAGCCTGAAAAGGAAGAACAGGTGCTGTCTGTAGGACCCTGGGGGGTCCGAGACCAGTACTGTTCCCTCCCCTTTCCGGCCACAGTCTATAAAAACCTGAGGAGGTCCGAGGTTTTCACGGGCTTTTCTGGGGAGGCCTTGGTGCGGAAGTGTGGGTGGGACCCCCTGGGGCTGCTAACCCCTGAGGAAGATGATCCTCCACGTACTCGGCAGCATCCACCACCATCCGCTCCCTGGCACGACTGCGGTCCCTGGTGACGAGTCACAGCAGTTGCAGTGACCACGAGGCACTGCTCGGACACTTTCACTCGGGACTACTGGGATTAGGTTTTGTATAGAGTTAAATATTTTTTGTCCCTCATTATTTCCCTTTTCCTTTCCCCTGTTGTTT
>NW_010172687.1:0-3677 GCF_000695765.1 Mesitornis unicolor | reverse complement strand
GGGGGGGCAAACACCCCAAAACAAAACAAAAAAAACTCACAACCTTCCTCCCTGACACTTTTTTAGCATCCTTCCTAGAAGAACAATGCAAATATTCCTTCCAAGGCATGAGATTCCCAAACTGTGAATCCACATATGACAAAATGAAATCTGGATTAATCTGGATCTTTATAAACAGGTTAAGCTTTAGTATTGAGTCAAAATTTGCAGCAATTAGCTGCAAAAGCCTCAAGGAGATCAAAATTAAAAATATTTATGCAGTATTGCCTAGATGTGTGAGGCTGAGGAAAGGAAGAATGACTGTTTCCATTATCTACATTAATTTTAACTCTCATTTTCCTCTATTCTGTGTTGTAGAACTTCCTTAATTATCAGTAGGCAGATTTCAATCCCAAGGGAAAACTTGGGGCAAGTTCTGTTGAAGGCCATTTCAAGGCCCCTGAAGGAGTAGAAAATGATTGGGAAAAATATGGCTCTGGTAGTATTAAATGCCAACAGCATTCTGGGCAACTTTAGCAGAATCATAATGAGTACATGAGAGGTGTAATTATTCTGCTTTACTTTGTGTTTTTTAGACCACATCCAGAATGTTGCATTCAGTTTTGGGGCCCCAATATGGGGAAGATGTTGATCAACTTGAGCAGGTTGAACAGAGGGCGACCAAGGTAGTTGGGGCTGGATCACTTTTATCCTGTGAGTAAGGACTGAGGAAGCTGACCTAGTTTAGCCTGCAAAAGGATCACTTCAGGGAACATAACAGGACCTCCCCAGTGCCTGTGAAGAGGTTACTGAGAAGATGAAGCCAGACTCTTTACTAAAGTGCATAGGAGAAGAATGAGACAATACTCATGAACTGACATGGGAGAGGTTCTAACTAAATATAAGAATTAGAAATTATAAGGATAATAACTGGAAATGGTTGCCTGAGAGGTTCCAGGTTTTCAAATCCAACCATACAAAGCCCTAAGGCATTTGATCTGAATTCAGTGTTGACACTGCTTTGAACATCACTTTGGATTACAGACCTCCCAAAATCCTTTCCAGCCTGAGCGATTCAGCAATTCAATGGTTTTAGTGGCAGCAGCCCCTAGGCGAGGACAAAAGCTGTTAGACTAAATACATAGGTAAGGGCTTCACAGCTTGTAAGGAATCACACAGAGCATAGCCCAGTAATGTTCAGGCTTTGGCTTCTTCCTCTGAGTGACAACTGTTCCTTGCAAAAAGCATGCAATTAATCCCATGATGGGATTCAACATTTTCCCAGCTAAATCAGAATGCAAAACACATCCATTTTAAATGTCATTTGTTGCAGAGCTAGTGCATTAAATCTGCTTGTCCTGATCTACTTTTAAGTCTCAGTGTTGTATTTTTCCTAGACAGATGCCAAATTGATAAAAACCTGATTTTTCAGCACAGCTGTTCCAATTGAATCCTCATTGCTACAACCACATTAGGAAACAAAGAGAAGTAAAATGGTTGGAAAATATTTTCTTTCCTACTTAATATCCAGATTGTTAGTGTGAAGGTCTCCAGTCTTTGTCTTGGCTTCCACTTGCAAACTGGGCATTGACATCTGCTAATCACTAACTTCTAAGGGAATTGAGTTTAAAACATACAGTACGTACAGTGCCAAATTAACTGTGTGTCACAAAGGCGAGATTGTTTTCTTCCTTCTGTTTTGTATTTACAGCTAAAGCAAATTGGAAGGAAACGGGTGACTATCATGAACTGGAGAATAAGAATAACAATAGATATAATAAAATAACACTCCACTAATGGATCCAGTTGCAAAGAATTATGTAGCAGCTGCTGTCTCAGACCATCTACACAAGCCTTTTTTGATCCCCAACTTTGGGTTTTATATGGAAAAAGCAAGCTATAAAAACCAAACTTTATTAAAACTGTTCTACATCCAGAACCCTGCAGACAAAGAAACACAGAACGTACACCAGGGGCAGCTTGAACATGAGTATCCTGGAGCTACTTGTGGTATATTGAAGAACTATGCATCAGGGTGCAGTGAAGTTCCTGGGAGTTAAATGAAAGATAAACTGAAAAGTATCCTTTACCTGCCAAGACCTGAGTTCAGCTTCCTGAATTTCTCCTATAGCAACACAGCTGATGACATCATTAGACCCCCAAAGCAGGGCAGCATGATTTTTCCTAAAATCTAGCCTCACTGTGAGAGAATGAGGCAAACAGGCAAAAACTCCCAACTCCTAATCACTGCATTCTGCACTTTGTGAATTCAGATTTGGTTCCTCTTCCTCTCTTTAAATCAAAAAGGGCAACAGCTTACCCTGTATATATGCTCTTGTGTTTAGTTAAAAGTGGAGCTAAAATGAAGAGCTCTGTGAATGCCAAAAGCATGATTATTCTCCCACCTACATGAGTGTTAAGCTGATCACTGGAGTCTCTGGTGTCAAACTGCTGTAAGCAAGAGAAATATCAAACTATAGCAGCTGTTATTGCCTTTAGTAACTGGGAGATGCAGCGAAGGAGTTCGCTTATTGCAATTTTTTGTTTTACTCATTTGAATGTACTTTTTCACTAGAGTTTTGTGCCAAATGCAACAGAGGCCTCCTACAGAGGCCTACAATCCTTAAATGTTCTTTCAGTCTAATGCTGGTGCAATAAAAAAGGAAAAAGTCACATGTCAGCAGCCATGCTCCATTTTGAAGATAGCATACTTACATCTTGGCAGTCATGGCAGTTTGGTGAAGATCCCACTGGCTGGAAATGGGGAAACATAACCCCATATTAAAAAAGGGAAAATAGGAAGACCCAGGGAACTAAAGGCTGGTCAGTCTCACCTCTGTGCCTGGCAAGATCATGGAGTAGATCCTCCTGAAGGGTCTGCTAAGGAAGATGGAAAATGAGGTGATTAGTGGCAACCAACATGGCTTCACCAAGGGCAAATCAAGCCTGAAAAATTTGGTGGCCTTTTACAATAGGTTTGCATCTGCTGTGGACAAGGGAAGAGAAACTGACATCATCTACCTGGACTTGTACAAACTGTTCGACACTGTCCCGAACAACATCCTGGTCTCTAAATTGAAGAGACAGGGATTTGATTGATTGACCACTTGAGGGATAGAGAATTGGATGGATGGTCACACTCAAGGGTTGCAGTCAACAGTTCAATGTCCAAATGGAGACCAGTGATGAGTTGAGTTCTTCAGGGGTCAGTATAGGACTGGGATTAAGTGCATCCTTAGCAAGTTTGCTGATGACACAAGCTACGCGGTGCAGTTGACATGCTGGAGGGAAGAGATGCCATCCAAAGGGACCTTGACAGGCTCAAGAGATGGGCCTATGAAAACCATATGAAGTTCAACAAGGCCAAGTGCAAAGTCCTGCACCTGGGTTGGATCAATCACAAACAGAAGTATAGGCTGGATGGAGAATTGATTAAGGACAGTTCAGAGCAAAATTACTTGGAGGTACTGGTTGATGAGAAGCTCAACGTGAACCAGCAATGTGCACTTGCAGCCCAGAAAGCCAATCGGAGCTGTTGCAGCGAGTCCAGAGGAGGGCCACAAGATCATCAGAGGGCTGAAGCACTTCTCCTGCAAAGACATGCTGAGAGAGTTGATGTTACTCAGCCTGGAGAAGAGAAAGCTCTGGGGACACCTTATAGAGGCCTTCCAGAATCACAGAATCACAGAATCACAGAA
>NW_010172686.1:0-23611 GCF_000695765.1 Mesitornis unicolor | reverse complement strand
TTATATTATATTATATGATTATATTTTTCCTGTTGTTTGGGGTTTTTTTGGGTTTGGTGGTTTGGGGTTTTTTGACTGCTATAGCTTTCCTCTCTTCTACAGACAGCGCAAAGGTACAAGGCTCATGGCTCTGGCAAGGACTATGGCAGTTACATTGTAATGAGCCTTTCATCCACTTCCAGCTTTTTACAGATAGTTTCTCCTATGCATACATAGGGTGAATATACACATGCTACACAGGGCTTTATTGTTAGAGCTCTTCACGTAGGAGCACCCATTTGGACACAAAGCAGGATCTCCAATGTTGCACACCATTTTGTCACACAAAACCAAGATTAAAATGACACTAAATAGACTGTGTGGCAGCAGTTCCTGCCGGATCAGTAACAAGTTGCAACACTGACTGGAAAGAAGGCAGTGCAAGTACAAGGCACCACACCAAGGTAAGCAGATGTACAGTTAAGCTTGCTGCTATTGGTTCTGAAAGCAGAAAGGCTGGATAAAGAGAGCTGTTTTAAGAAGATAATAAGTAACAAAGAGGAAAACACTGCTAGCCCAAACACATAGAAGGGCTGTGGCAAAACACATTTGGGTTAAGCAAATGGTGAGAAAGAGAGCATGTTCCCGATGGAGTATAGGGAGGAGAACCCAACAGTTCAATCACAGCCTTCATTTCTGCTTGGAAGCAAGGAGCATGGCTCTGATAATCTCTCAATTAGGTTATTTTCCTGTTCTTTTCAGGTCACAACTATATTTAAATCCTACAATACACATGTGGGATAATGTCATGGTTATTTATAATAAACTCCATGAGATTCAAGTTAGAAATAACTCATTAAATATAACTTGCAGCTGGAAAAGCCATTTCTACACTGTCATCTCAGCTCCTCAGCCCTCTCTAAATAGGTTTATTTAGTTGCATCTTATTACCAAAGTGGTTATTTCAGATAATTTTATCCTTATAAAGCAGAATCTTGTTCCTAATTAACTATTAAACCACTATTTTATTGTCTTCAGTGGGAGCCATAACAATAGAAACCTACTTAAACAAGTATTGTCCCAGGTATTTTATTGTATTAGATGGTAGTGAAATTTTATAAAAATCAGAATATGATTCTCAACCTATTGACAAGCAGTGAATTCTGTATCATTTCAGCCCTGGACTTACTTGATAAAATGCCCAGATGAGCTAAGGAACATGAAAGACTGGGATAATAAATAAAGGCAACAGCACATGGACAGTCTGTCCAGCACAGCTCAGCACAAGTACTCCCGGTACCTCTCCCTTTTCTACCTCTCAGACATTTCTGAGATAACTGAGGCAATGTTCTCCCACACAATCCTACAAAATTCACGATAACACTGTGCAAGATTCACGCAGAACACATAAGGGAACAAGAGAATACGCTAATGAGGTTTTGTTGTTTGTTTTGGTTTTGGTTTTGGTTTTAATTTTAAAAGCTGTTTGCAGCAACTGATGACTTTCTCCTTAAAGAACAGAAACTTATTAACTTGAAATCTAGTTATTAGTCTTTGTACACTATAATACATTATTATTTAATTTTAAAATTGAAATTCCTTTTGTAGCTAAATGTCAGGAAGATCTTAAAATTGTTCATGCCCAGCTTCCACCTATAAACTTTTCTGATTTATGTTTTCTGTATAACTTTTTCCTCAACTTTCAATTAGTAATGATGCTCTGTAAGGATTTCTTGTTGCTTTCTTTAATAAATAATTAATTAATGCATTAAATATTATTACAGTGGATTATAAGACTCAGATTTCAACTGATAACTGGGCATATTTTACCATGTATACTAGCAACCTGACTTCAAATTTGTCTTCTAAAAATTTATTTTAAAAGTAAGTTTATTTAAGACAACATAAACAGGCCATAACATATCTCTAACAGTCTCTAAAGATTAATTGGCCTAGAAGCTACATAAAAAGACTGCTAAGACAAATTAAAATCTGTGTGCAAATCTAAGGTATTATAAGGTATTATTTATTCAACTGACCTTTTTACATGCAAAAATCTATTGGTATTATGCAAACAAACAATGAGGGGAAAGGATCTTATCAGGAATTAGTGATAAACTGGGAATATCTTTTAGTTACATTACTGTTGCTGAGTAATTCAGAAATGTAGACAGTCATTCCGAACAGATCACTATTAATACAAAGCAGAAAATGCAGAGATACAGAAATGGATTGTGTTTAGCCTGCAAAGAACAAACCCTAAAATTGTCATTCTTGTTAAAATACATCAGAAAAAAACCTGAAAAATCCAATTCACAAGTTCCCCTTCTGTCTCATTACTGCAGGAACCAAAGGCAGCTTGTAACACATGGGCTCACTGCAATAACGCAGTGTCCGAATGGTGAACCATAACTGGCACAAGGAGCTGCCCAAACAGCTCTTTTGCCATCATCACCTTCTCTGATGGCTCCTCAGCTCCGAGGAGGGAGCAGGATGATGTGGTGAGAAGCTGGCAGCTTTGTCTTGCAAGAGGACGGAACATCCCTGACATCCTCCTTGCCAGACACAGGGTGTAGCCATCAGGCCACTACCCTGTGAAAGCTAAGCAGGCTTTCTGCTTGTGCTAAATGCCTAGGATGGAAGAAGAGGCTTTATTTTCCAAATCTGCAGCCAGCAGTAATGTGTGCAGGCTCTAGCAAGTGCAAAACAAGGAATTATCTCCAGAATGGCTTAAAAAATAATGAACCACAAATTAGACTTTAAGAAATTCTTCTAAAAAACCTGTGTTACACTTCTGTGTCAAAACCAGGCTGATGCAGTTTTGATCAGTTTCAAAACTGACTGACTGGTATCACCTAGAAATGCTACTGCAGGGGTGAACTCACCTTCCTGGATCTACAGCTAAGACTCCCAGCAAAAGGCCCATTATCATAGAAGCAGACAAAACTCTTATAAGGAAGAAAACATTATCTTCCAACATTTGAGTTCAGGGAAATTTATCTCAGGCTATGTTCCACATGGTTTATCTCTTAGGGAAAACATCATCACCACACAATTATTCCTTGGTGTAGGAACACAAGGAAGGCAGCTCAGTTAGGGAGGTTAAAACATGAAGTGAGAAACTTTACACTCTCTATTTACTGTGTAGGGGGATGGATTATTCTTTCCACAAAAGTCATTATGCATAGACTATAAAGTCAGAAAATAAAAAACAGAATACTCTATGTCTTGCTTGCATTTCAGTAATTGCCTGCTCTACAAATGTGCTGTCCTTTTTCAGCAGTTAGTGCTCTATTATTAGGACACCATGGATCATAATGCCTTCTAATTTTTTCTATTGACTATGTGTATTTTCCTACTGTCGTACAGAATTTAAAAGAGTGAAAAAAAACCCCTCAGAGTATGCTCCATCATCTACATCAGTAATATTTAATGGATGTATGTTTTAGCTGCAATTATGTAAACGTTTTTCAAATACAAGTAATTTTCATTGAAATAAATGAAAAATCACTGGCACAGTTTACCCATCTGATGTTAAAAATGGATAGCTCCACGTAAACAAAAAGGGTTACATGAAATTAGATCCATCATAATTTCCCATTTGGACACTACCAATTTAGTTAAGATTGTATTAGGTGCTCCTTTAAGCACAACGCAGACGATAGGTTTGTACATTACATGACAGAGGAGAAAACATATTATTTAACAGCACTGAGGCTTGCAGATCTATATATTATGAGACTGATTTTTACTCTTATGACAATGTATATAATGCTTTATTTTGGAATTTAGTTATTATTTATGTATCTTTTCTAACATTTCCGTTCTATCCATATAAGCAAATTATGTCTAGTTAACTAGAATTACACTATCAAGATCATCAGCATCAACAGTATGAAAGAAACTGCCTTTACTCTCCTCAATTTTAGGTGGTGAAAGAAAAGAGCTAGTAGCCAGGCCTCTGGCTCTATTGGATCAGAGTCTGCAGATAAAATACCTTGCTCACAACTGCTGTCATAGAGATGGAATGTCCATTAGCCAACATCCCAATTGAATTAAGAAGGAATATCAGCACTGCGAGTCCTATCCAGTAACAAACTGACACAACTCCAAGACACAAAGGGAATGAGTTTCCTCTGGGGAACCAGGCTGAGCAACTGTGCTCTGAGGAAGCTAGTGAGCTCATCTTCTACTGTAGCTATGTTGAACAAGGAGGGCTCTTAGATTTTGTCGTTCAAGCTGCAAGCAAACAGCATGCGATTTTTTCCCTTCTAGATTACACAAGAGGTGGAGTTGGTCAGCACATGTCAAGCACACATGACAACAGCTTCATCTGGTAGGGAAGACTGCATAACAAAGAGGAAGACCCAAGCAAACCTCACAGGTGTTCAAGATACAGCCCAGCATTAAACTGAAGTCAGCTGCATAAGACATATATATACAAGCAAGTATCCGCACAGTAAACAACATGGATAACTGGTTTGCATACTGACTTAGTCCTGCTAGGAAATATTTCTTAGGGGAAAAAACACCTAAAAAGTGCCAAACAGCTAAGGATTTTCTCATCTATGCACACAACCTGCCTCAAACCATATACTTTATGTGGGAGGACACAAATTCACTAATTTATACATAAGATGCATTTTTCGAGCAGGACTTTTCAAAAGAATGTGAAACTTCCTTTTCTGTTTTATTCCTGTAGAGACTGGCAGGAAATATTCTCCTACTTCAGTCTTAATGGTAGGAAGGCAGAAGACACCAGTACAGAGGCTTTGTTGCAGAATTCACAGACTTTGTGCCAGTAAGAGAAGGTGGTCTCTCCTACATCTTCTTTCCCCCAGAGTTATTTAACAAATTTCCTCCCTTCACTCCTTATGAGCTAGACAACTCGCACTTGATTGCTGCATCTGTAATAGACAATAAAAAATTGTGTCCCACTTTAAGATAATTTACTTTAAAAATGCCACTCAATGTGTACTAACAATACTTATTTTCTATGCTTCACTAATTGACACAATTTTATAAGGCCTGGAAAATATATTTTAAACCATCTCCTTGGAGGACAGGAATTAAACCTGAATGAAAAGAAAGAAAAAAAAATTATATCACCTCCCATTTCCATGGGTCCGTTAATTAAAAAATTAAGTTAAAAAGTATAACACCATCATTGATAGGAAAACCTCATGTCTTGTAGACACAGTCCTGGTAAAATAAAATAAAATAAAAGTAATAATCCGGTCAGCAAAGTTACATGCTTTCATCCAATTCTACTAAGTGCCCACCCAAATCATCATCTCTCCCTTCCCACACAATTCCCCAGTCAGTGATCAAAAGGAGAGACAAAAAACCTTGACTTCTTTCCTGGCTTTACAGGAAAGAAAATGTGGTTTAATTTTCTACAGGAGGCAAAAGTCACCAGTATACCTGCCATAGAAACTGCATACTACTGAACTAAGAGTCATCTTCTGTTGTCCGGAGAACTTAAGTGTTCTTTTAAAATATTTTTATTTAGGCAACAATAATGACTCAACATATTCACACAGTACGTATTTTTGTACGGTTGGCAAAAAGCAAGAGCAACATGGAGAGGACACCTAGTGGTGATGTGTGATAATTAGGGTTGGTAGTGCAAAAGCAGCAGATGAAATTGTTAATGCAGGACCTGATCTGGCAAAGTTCTTATACATTTACTTAATTTTTAAGCACTTTAATAAGACTTAGCATTCAATCAAGCTTGTATTTATGAGTTTTTATGGATCAGCATTACTGAGATTATTAGAAATAAAAGAGTAAAAAGTAAAATAAGACGTATCTGTGACATGCTCAGAAATATGTTTCATTAAACAACAGAGTGTTAGCAACAGCTAGAATGAATATAGCAAGACTTACACAGTTTGATGAACCTTGAAACAGTTTGGTAAATTAAAAACTAGATTTCAGTACAAGTCAAACCAAAATAAGACATGGCTGAAATTTACAATTATCACATATTTTAATGGATGATTTTTTGCAAAACATAACCTTTATTGCACATCTTGCAATAAACATTCAGTCACTTTCAGATTGGTTCTAATTTTACATAATCAAACATCTCAGAACAAGAAAGGCTTAGGGCACATTTTTAGAAGTACCACTTCTATTTATTCATCCATCTAAGTAAGTCTTACCCTCTGATTAAAATAGCTGTAAGAAAAGCAAATAAAGTCTGAGGTTTAAGCAGCTTTTGGAAAATACTATTATTTGAAAGAATCAGGAAATTTATATCATAGACAAATATAAAGCAAAGTGGCATATCATTTGATATATAACAGTGTATTTCTTCTTAACTGTTTATATCTTTTATGTTTAATAGTTCAGTTATCTATTAGCATATTTAACTATGAATAACTTACGAGTTGCATGGAAACCTATGTAAAATGCTCAGGGGTCAGAAGCTTAGGCAGTCTCATAAAATAAGTTAAAGTAAGTAAGAATTAGGTCCAGTATGTCCTGCTTGGTATTTTTCTGAACCTATGCGAAATAAAACATAAAAAAACCCATCCTGGACAAATCCACTGTCAGCAATTACTGCAAAGGTATAATTTCTGCAGTCACCAATTTAAATAACTTTTTTTTTTCTTGTGTATTATAGCATGTAATTTTGGTTAAGTATTTGATCTATTTGTCAATATCTGAGTTCTAAAGGACTGGAATATTAGATACCATATCTAAAAAGCAGTTTTAGGACAGTGTGAATCTGCAAATTCAGTAAATTAATTCCTGCCAATGTACTTCTTGTCCCTTTGTGTTTCTTCCTATTTCCACTGAGTCATTCATTTAGATAATGACATCAGATAGATATGAATAGATTTCATATATATTGCACCACAGGCTATGGCTCTGTTCCCTTACAACAGTAAAAGAGAAAGATTCTGAAATGCATACATTATTTACTTTATTACTTTATGTGTCTGTTAGCAGCCTGATCTTGATTTAAATGATGTGGAAATAAATAAAGGAATTGTGTTTCACCAGTATCAAATAAAAAACTTTAAAATTTTTGCTTACTCATCTTAAAGTTCAAGATATGGACCAGCTGAAGTCCAGGTATGTGATACTAAAATAGGAAAAACAAGTTCAACCTGCCTTTTCTGTTGAAGGACATATAAATACCTCAATGGGATAACACCTTTATTCTACAACCTGGTTTGTTCATCAATCAGTATTCTATGAAGTATTGTCTTGGTATGTTATGAAGAATGAATTTGCTGGCTGTCCTCTCAGCATTTTTGACATAATGCTCATTATTCTGGATCCAAATACACAGTGTTTCGGATTTATCTGCACCACATTTAAAACCAACATGTTGGCCCATATGAAAAAAACAATTAAGTCCTTTTAACCACACACAAACAGTTCTGCATCAAACAGTTCTGTGTCATAAAAATTAGTTGACAGTTGCTCCCTGTTCTACATGTGCAAACATTCAGAATACAGAAAAGATTAATGTCAGCAGCAAAGGACTCACTGACTACCCCCCCATGGGATCAAGCAGCTATTGTTTCTTAATTCAGCAGAGCTCATCCTTACTCAGTTTTTTTGTTTTAAAACATTACAATGCTGTAACACACAATTTTTCCAAAGTGGCAATGGACCACCTTGTAGAATAGTTTCACAAGCTACATCCAAATCAACTACTGTGATAACAAAAGTCAAATATGAAAATCCATTACCACCTTCATTTCTGATATCTGTAAAACATTGAACAAACAAAAAAAAAAAAGAATTTTTTTCTTGCACACATTTCATTTAGGGATTTACCAGATTTTGATTCAGTCTACATATTTATCACTGTTCCTGCATGTTCTCACAGTCATCAGAAATCTTTAAAAACAGCCAAAGAGCTTCTTGCTGCTTTATTGCAGGTTAAACAACAACAACAAAAAAATCAAAACAAGCAAAAAAAACCCATTCAGACCCTCTTTCACCTTCTGAGAACATCCAGGAGCACTATAATGTGTTATCAAACACAAAAAGATGGACTCCACTTATTTTTCAATATTTGTCAAATATAGTATCATATAAGAAATATTTCACAAGTTTTACTGATGAAATCAGTAGGTGAAGTTGCAATCATGCAGCCATTAGTAAAGATTAAATGGACCAAACACCAGCTATTCCTGGTTTGGACCACATCCTCTGGTCACTTCTACTCCCACTTAGTGGATGATTCAACTATTTTTGAATTAGAATACCTGGTGTATCTTTGACAACAGATGGAAGGGGTAAAAAACCAAAGTATTAATTTCCCTGCTTAGTAGGGCTTTATAGTGGCAAGCTTTTAACTCAAGCTGCCAGAAAATAACGTCATTGAATACATTTCAGAACGTTGTCTCTCTGTAAAGCAGAGAGGAGACAAAAGCACAGCTTTATGCTAGAACTGCAAAGTATGCTTAACCATTTGCCTTCGATAAATTGAGTACAAAACTGCAGTGTTCAGTGTCAAAAAACATAGTTATACTGCATTACAGGGAGGCAAAAAGAAGTAGAATTTACAAAATGCAGTAATAAAAACAATGACTTATTTCAGGAACCTTTTGAGAAACAACTATAAATTTAGTAGATTTTTTGATACTTAGTATCATCCAGCACCACACCATTTTTAAAAGTACTCTGATCTTGTTTGTGAGATGGCTTTGGAGTTAGGTTTCTGTTAAACCAGAAAGTTAATATAATACTGGAGAAAACCAGCAGAAATGGTACCAAATCATCCTTCAATATTCATTAAATTAAATTAATTTACGTACTTTATCAAAGTAGGTAAATAAATTTATGCAAATCGATTTTAATAGTGCTTCCATGAAAAGGCTTTACAAAATAATTCTCATTTTACTTGCTGCAAGAAAGGTTTAGGAAACAGCAGTTCTTTTTCCCATGTTTTTAGCACTTTCTTTTAAAATATATTATGATATTTAGAACTAAAGAAATAGGACAGAAAAGAAATGAAATGACTGAATCATGGTGGTATGTGCCAAAGCATTAAACACTTCCTAGCCATGAGCATGACAAATTAGGGAATGCTATAATTTCCTGGAAATGTCAGTATGCCAAATTGGCAGACAGCGTAAGATCACATCTGGAAATAGTGGAGTTTATTTGAAATACCCATTTTTTATCAAGAAGGTCAGTATTTGATATATTCAAGCTACACACAGCCTTCAAACAAGGAGCATTCTAGAAAACCTACTCCACCACAGATGGTTTCAAGTTCTCCTGAAATAGAAAAATATGAATGCATACTTTAAGTTTTCTGTGATTACAATCACAGAAAGATTTAAGATTTCTGTGATTTTAAGTCTTCTGTGAACAGTATTAACTTCATATATTTAAGTGCTAGTCACAGAATCACAGAATGTTAGGAGCTGGAAGGGACCTCAAAAGATCATCCAGTCCAACCCCCTGCCAGAGCAGGATCACCTAGATCAGGTCACATAGAAACGCGTCCAGGCAGATTTTGAATGTCTCCAGAGAAGGAGACTCCACAACCTCTCTGGGCAGCCTGTTCAGTGCTCTGTCACCCTCACAGTAAAGAAGTTTTTCCTTATGTTCAGGTTGAACCTCCTATGCTCCAGCTTGCTACCATTGCCCCTTGTCCTGTCACTGGACATAAAACTTGAATGAGGACTTAGCTTCTTGGCTGATAAAATTTCTAATATTCTCAATAGGAGTCTGTCATGGCCATCCATGCTTACTGTACTGATGGTCCGAAACAAATTTTTGGTCTTTGTTGTTAGCAGTGAGAAAATGGTTACTTTGTGCTTTTTTTTTTTTTTTCAGAAAGGCTTTTCTTCAAGCACTTGTATGTAATTATACTAATTAATGAGTAAAAACTGTACCATTCTGGTTCTTGTGTACCTCTTTGGAGAGACCTAGCTAGTTTGGTTTTTTTGTAAGAATAAGATGTTTATAACTATAAATCTTACCTCTTCCCACTGGTGAATGTATCTAATCAGTCTTGAAAGGCGTAATAAACGTAACAGGCTGAGGATTTTTGTAAATCTCACAATACGAAGTGCTCTTGCTGTCTTGTAAACCTCTGAATCCATTCCTTTTTCTACAATGAGAAAGATATAATCCACTGGTATTGATGAGATGAAGTCAACCACAAACCAGCTTTTTAAGTAATTCATCTTAATGATTTTAGGGTCCAGTATTATTTCAGAGCTGTCTTCATTTACAGTCCCAGTTCTAAAATTCATGATCAAGTCCAATAGAAAAACAGTGTCTGATGCCACATTGAAAATAATCCATGGTGTTGTTGTTTGTTCTGTGAAGAATGTGATCCCAACTGGTATAATGACAAGGTTTCCAACCATCATTATGAGCATGATTAAGTCCCAGTAAAACCTAAAAAAAAAAAAAGGAAGAAACAGAATGGTTGATGTAATGTAGTAAAACATACGTAGAAAAATGTTCCCTATCATGTCACCAACTTCACTTCAAGATGCTTAAACATTTTGTTAATACTAAGAAAACCCACTGTTTCAAAACATTCAATATATTCACAGTCAGTAGAGAAGACAAGTAATTAGTACATTTCATTATGTGCCTTCCTTCTCAAGGATCAGATCTAGGATAAAGACAGTACTATGGCTTGTTACTCCATGGCACATCTGAAAGGAGCGCATGTGCAGCACACAGTAGACCTATCCAGACTCCTGTCAAAACCTATTAGAGGGTTTATGTAACTAAAACTGATGTCTGGTGCCAATCAGAAATGCTTTAGCAATGCAATATTTTTTAAGGCTTCTATCTAAATGGAAACCCAAAAATCTAACAGATAACATATTAAATCTAAGTAGCTTTTTGCAAGTTAACTCATACCATTACAGTACTAGAATAAAATTACAGAAAGATAAAATATATAGAAGCAAAAAATAGAAATAATAGAAACAAAAGCTAGATAACATTAAAACCTTCATCCACTTTTACAAACTGAATTGAACTTTCATGCATTTTTACAACCACATCTTCTTCCAGATCTAGCTAAGAAGTCTGGACAGTAACAGCTGCAATTTGCATAGCATAAAATGTGTGCTGCATTTCACCATTTTGCTCCAGAAGTATCTAAAGGCTTCCCATTAACACCATTAGAATGTTGCTAATAGTGCTTGATATAGATGGTAGAGAGCCAGACTCATAACCCGTTACATAGAATACACATCTATCCTGATGGAAGATGTCCAGAGGATGGTAGTATACACCCAAGAGATTTTTAAAAAGTTACGATAAATCCTAAATCCTAAATTGTCAAAGAAAGTCATTCTTGTTCAATAAAAGAACTGAAACTAAACTTGAGAAAGCCTGAAACCAATGCAAGACCTCTTGTTCTGCTTGGAAACATGAGCTGTTCAACTAAACCTGATCTGGAGAGGCACAGAAACCAGTTAACAACAGTTCCCCATGAACTCATTACACTTTCTAGAAGACTAGAGGAGCAATGGCTCCACAACTCTCTACCTGCTCCAGACATCTGCCATAGTGGGTCCCGTGTGACAGACATGCGATGGGCATGCCACCAGCACACCACTCCAGTGTCTGCACACTGACTTACAGACCACTACATCATACTAGCAGCAGCCTCCTGGCATGCAAGAAACACCCTCATCCTAGTGAAAGTTCATGGCAATCAACAATAATAATAGCTTCATTGGCCACAAAATATTTCAGAACCACAAGTTTAGTTTTTGCTAGACTTCCAGAGAGCATATGGATTACATTAGATGTAGGGGATTGCTTCTTGTACTTGCCAAATGATCCAGGTTTATAAATTCCCTTTGTTTCGTGTTAATCTGTGAAAATACTGCTGAGTTTACAAGTTTCTGATCTGAGAATATAAATAATTAACTGTAACTGTAAGACACACTAAAGGAAGAGTAGCATAGGATTGAGAGTGGCATAAGGATTCCAAGTTTTAAAATTATTTCTTCCAAGATAAACCTACAGAGATTGGGCTTGACTTATTTGAGTGGACTTTAAATGGTACTCAGAAATCGCATGAAATAGACTTTACAAGTAACTCCCTGTGTACCATAATGTGATTTATGTCTTATATATTTTCAGTCTTACAATAAATGTGAATCTTAACTGCTATAAATACCCAGTTTTATCCAGGTTGTATGTATTTTTTGTTTAGCATGTGATGGTATTCACCATAACTGTACCGTATCTGGCAAAACCTTCCCGATTTCTTTTATTTTTTTTTAAATTCATGTAATAGGCATCTTGCTGTGCTAGATTTCTTTTCAATAAACTAGAATTACCACACACAAGGAGCCAGTAAATTTATGTATTGCTACTACTGTGATCTAACTATACAATTATCACAATCACTTTTACAATGCTACAGATTAAAATATTCTGTAAGGCTGTTCTGGGAGAATAAACATCTCCAAAGAATCCTGAAAATTAGTGAAAAGCAACTAGAATATAATCACAAGAGGTGTACTTGTATCTGTGGCTCACTCTTAAGCAAAGCATTGCTTTTTAAACAACTTTTTAAGGAAAGCATTTCAGATTGACCTTTATGTTTCACCGCTACAGGGAGCAGTTACACAATGAAGGCTAACCAAAGCCACACAACAACCAGCCACTCAGACAATATAAAATACAATACACAACCAGGTGTTTTCATTCTACAGCAATCCACAGTTTAAAGGATTGTTACATACTGTGATTATGTAAAATATACTAGAGTTCCTGATGTTGGATGTCAGCAAAAGTGGTAGCGTTTGGGCATCAGTAATGAAATAAGATTGAATGCTAAGGACTATGAGATAGTATTAGTTTTGTACTTTTATTTTAGCCCACAATATAAGCTGATTAGTTAGTAAGAAAACTCGTATTATGATTTATTTTTCATTTAGAAATGGATCAGGCATTTTATTTTAGAAAAATGTTTCCAAATGCCGCTCTGTTGGCTGTATTAGACAATATTTTTCTTTCAGGTGAACAAAACTAGATGCAACTGTCTGTATTGCCCTTCTATGACCTGTGCAGAGAAAGTAATACAATGTGCTCCTTGCTTACTGGTTCAGAACATCCTACTGTTCATGTAACCAAAAGCGAGCTGAAAAGCTTCACGAGATGGTACAAGAGGCTGCTATTGAGAGACAGAGGTAGCCCTTTGTTTCAATCTATTTTTAGCATTATTTACTTATTTTTGCTACTTCACCTTCATGGTCATAAACTTAAAAATTACAATCTGAGAGTTCTACATTTGTATAAGGCATTATAAAATGTTGACTAAAATCACGGAAGAGATAGGTCTATGACACAAAATTTATGAGAATGAGGGAAAAAAAGTAAGAGCCTGGGGGAATGAGCTATTTCAAAGCTCATACTGAGAAGTAAGAACTGACCTTAGCTCCATAGCAAACACAGAGCTTACTGCTCCTCTGAAGCTAACTCAGTACAGGTACTACTAGTTGCCATTAACTAAAGGTACAGCGGTCAGCACTGCAGCACACTGAACTGTTCCTGAAAGTCTTTAAATGCTTCTAAACTACTCAGAGATTTAACATCTCTAGATGAAAAAAGCCTCCAATTATTAAAAAGGTATAAAACACAGTTTTAAGGCATATTTTTTCTATATTTAAAAAAAAATTTATACAGAAATAAAAAAACAATCACGCTAATTATTACTTTGGTATTCTCAAACCAGATGGATTCATAGTCCTCTTTCAGTTATCCTTTCACTCATAATTTATCTGCTATACTTTCAAAACTTATATTAATAACACAGTGCTTTTTACACGTGCTCTGGAACAGAGCTCTGGCTTTGCTTAAGATTATGTTTTCCAAGTTTCCAGAAAGATCATAAAAATGTCATTATTTAATAAAAAAAGAGCAAAACATATCAGTGACAAGTGATGCCTCTCAGGGGCCCCTATTGGGACAGTCCCTTTTAATACCTTCATCAATGACAGACAGTGGTATTGTGTACACTTCTCAGCAAGTATGCAGGTGACATCAAGCTAAGCAGTGGGGTTAACACACCTGATGGACAGGATGCCAGCCAGAGGGACCTGAACAAGCTCAAGAAGTGGGCCCATGTGAACATCGTGAGGTTCAACAAAGCCAAGTGCAAGGTCCTACATCTGGGTCAGAGCAATCCTTGGTATCAATATCAGCTGGGGGATGAAGGGATTGAGAGCACAGCCCTGCGGAGAAGAACCTGAGGGTACTGGTGGATGAAAAGTTGGACATGAGACAGCAATGTGTGCTCACAGGCCAGAAGGGAAACCATATCCTGGGCTGCATCAAAAGAAGTGTGGTCAGCAGGTCATGGAAGGTGTTTCTTCCACTCTACTTTTGCTCTTGTGAGACCCCATCTGGAGTACCGTGTCCAGCTCTGGGGCCCTCAACATAAGAAAGACATGGACCTGTTGGAATGAGTCAAGGGGAGGGCCACAAAAATGATCTGAGAGATGGAGCACTTCTCCTAGGGAGAAAGGCTGAGAGAGTTGGTGTTGTTCAGCCTGGATAAGTCCAAGGAGACCTTACTGTGGCCTTTCAATAACTAAAGGGGGCTTATAAGAAAGATGGGGATGATTTTTGAGCAGAACCTCTTGCGATAGGACAAGGGGTAAAGTTTTTAAACTAAAAGAGGGTAGATTTAGACTAGATATAAGGAATAAACTCTTTACAATGAGGATGGTGAAACACTGCAACAGGCTGCCCAGGTGGTAAATGCCCTATTTGTAGAAACATTCAAGGTCAGGATGGATGGGGCTCTGAGCAACCTGATCTAGCTAGAAATGTCCCTGCTCACTGCAAGGGGATTGGACTGGATGACCTTGAAAGGCTCCTTCCATTCCAAACCTTTCTATAATTCTCTGATTCTGTGGTACCAGTAAAACTTCATGAAATCCTGTCACAAATACTCATCAGCCATGCTATAAAGTGGAAAGTCTTTGAAAAAGATATTCAAATTGCTTGTAAAATATCTTTCAAACCAAACCTGATGCATCTTAGACATGCTATCACTCAACATATTCAGAGAATCAAGATCTGTAAAAAATTTTCATAAGCTTTCCATGGAAAACTTGCCTCCTCTTTAGTTAAATATTTTGATTGACTAGTAGATGCGCAGTGAAATGAACAACACCATTTTTTTTCTCACCTTCAAACAGCTTTATTTCTTTTGCTTTCAATGTCCTATACAGAACAATCTTAGCAGAAATAACAGTAAATTAAAACTTGATTACAACATATTGTAAAAAGCACTAAACTTGGTATTAGCCATGTCAGAATTTGATTATCACAGGACATGACATCTTTATCTTACTGTGCAACTATATTATCTCCTTAACCCCAAAAAAATCTACAATTTGCACAGAATTACTGGGATGTGTTAGAAAGAACAGCAGGATGAAGAAGGAAGGGTTTTCTTCAGGGGACCCAAATTCTTTTCATGACAGCATAGGGGACTGTGCTTGAAAACTTTCTGAAAAATCATCACCATTTCACCTGAAAGTGAGGGTATCCCCTTCTGCCTAGCTACCCATTTTCATTCTGCCCATCTGCCTGTCACTTACACATACACATGCCGAGAGGAAAACAAGCTTCTTCTGGGAAAAAGGCACACATTAAATATGAAGCTCCTCTTAACAAGAAAAATTGCAATCAACATCCTCTGTGCAACAAATTCTGGTTAAGTGTTGCAAATCTATTGTGGAGTGCTTCTGTGATTCTGGCTTAGCAGCAGTTGTTTTATTTCAACATTTTCAAACTTAGAATTTACTGTAACCTATTTGTATGATCACATTAACACAAATGGATTAAAATGACTAGTGAAGTGTCACTTCTTCGCATTCGCCAGTTTTATGCTTCTGTAGTTGTGCTGTCCCTCAGCTTGGGTTATTTTGGTTTGGTTTGGTTTTTAAATTATAATCTATTATCCTGATATTGCTGATTATATTCTTTATTCTCCTCTATTTCCATTCTGACAAGTTTTAGCTTATGTTAAGTAAATGTAAATGAGGAATCTTGCAAGACTGAAATGCTCTTTCTGGCTCCACCCCTTTTGATTTTAAAACACACACTACAGTAGAGTACTAACAGCCTCTCCTGCACTTCAAGTGCTGAGGCTGAAGGGCAGAAATATGATTAAATGGAAGCCTGTGACACTTTCTCAGGTGAAAATTTCATCAATATTTGCTATTCTTTTTTTAATTTTAAACATATCAAGCTTAATGAACCTTCACTGACTTAGCTAGGCAACCTGCTGAAGCAGCAGTAGGGCTTTCTCTACTTGCCTGAGACTGGTCAGTCTGTGAAGAGGCAGATGCTGATGTTCTGAAAACTCAAGTTTCCCTGCCTGAATTATGAGCAGTGCTGGACCTGGGAAACTTCCAGCTTAATGGTTTCACTCTGATTCAGACTAAAAGCGATTAAAAAATAAAATAATGTTTTCAGACCATCAGAAATTTTCATTTGCTTTCAGACTAATACTGATGTCCTTCACTTCAAGGTTAGCCATACATACTTTTATCTCTAAGTTTTGTGCCTTGCTGTTGTTTTTTAAAGACTGATGCAACTTCCTACTTCTCAGCAGAAGAGGAATTCAAAGAGAGCTTCATAAAATTCAGCAATACCAAGTCTTTTTTATATAGCCATTGAATATATCTAAAAATCACAAACTTCTACAATTTCAAACAAACTTCATGAGTTTTATCTGAGAACTAAAACACTTAGTAGTGGAGTTTTGTAATTTGTTGCTTAGATTCTATGCACAAGGCAGATGATTAGATGAATGCAGCTCTCAGGGAACCTGATCAGAGCCCAGTGAAGCCAATGAACAGCAATTTACTACTTTCAAAAGGCTTTGGTTACAGCACTTGGTAAGGTTTAAAGCTTGAGTGCTTCAAAGGCTTGATTACTAGAAAAGAAAATCACAGTACTGTCCATGGAAAGTGACTATAAAATTAACTAATTAATATTACACTAATAGATATGTATGTATATATTCAGTAAATTCAACTAGTATTTAGGCAGTGGACATTTCAACAAAAGATTTTTAATTCTTGTAACAAAGGCAACAGCTTTTTTCTAAAGTTTTTATAGTATTTTACATGCATTAACAAATTAAGTTTCAGATTCCTGAGAAATAAAGGTACAGGAATAATATTGTCCTTGAGGCATATAGGAAGGGAGCAACAAGAGGACAAAGATAAATTTATATAATATGGCAATATTATTTAATAAGTATCCTTGGTTTTAACCAATAATCCTGTACCACAAACATCTGATGTTTGCCGCTGCTTTTCCTCTAGAGAAACTTATTAAAATACAGTAGAAAGAATTAAAGCCTGAGTTCCACTTAACCTTGGACAAGAACAGTCCACCACTGTCAGTGGAGCTCTGATACTGCTTTTACACTCCCCCATCTTTACACAGTTCCTCCTTTCTTCAGACACATTCCTAGGTGAAAAAGCAGGGCAGTGTTCCTGTCCAGATAGTTACCAGCTAGGAAAACGTGCTGATGAAGACTCAGGGCTTTCAAATTAATTTTTTCCTAGAAAAAGTTGACTCTCTCTATGCTGACCTGTTTGCTGATCAGAACAGATGTATTTCAGACCACCAAGACTGCTTGTGTATCAACATGTGTCACAGCACAAGTAATGTATCTTCATCAAATTTACCCTGTCCCCAGTCAAAATTATTAGACCATGACCTTTCAATATTAGGCAACATTTTGTGCAGGGACTTCAACTGATTCATTTTAGTTTCATTACCAACCCTTAAACCAATTGCAAATTAACACATTGATTCTTTAAGCGTCAGCAAATTTCTGTAGTGGATCACTATAAAATACGCATTCGCATTCTCAAATTAGAAATGACCACTTTACAGGCATGAAAAAAAGTTTGAAAGGGGAAGATCTAAAAATATTTCAGCTGTAAAATAACCTCATACCTCATGTTGGAAGACTTGCATTAAGAATTTTGTGGTGACAGTAATTTTGAGAGTGCCATTTAGCAAGATGACATTTAGGATGCCTCCATACTAAGTAAAAACTCACAGGCTTAAATTGGGAATTTCTTCTGTAATTCTTACCAACCAAGTGTCATGTGAAAAAGAAGGTAACTTAACCCATATCTCCCTCACCAAACCAAGGTAGCAAATCATCACCTAATATTCTTCTTCAACTGATTTTTTTAACCAATTCAATTTCTCAATTATCAGTGTTACCTTTAAAGTTTCTGCTTAAGGTGGAAAAGTCCATTTTCTCTACTTATCTTCAGAGGAGACTGATAGACCCACCCTTCAGGAAAATTCATTATTCCCAAGCCATACTGTGTCTTCTGAGGCAAGGTACATTGCTGACGTGTTCTTTTTCCCTAAACAAATATAAACTAGAGTAGGAACCAAAATCTTCTTGCCCAGGAAATGCAACCACTAGACCAGAGCAGAGTTCTCACTTTCTTGTTCTGTCAAAGCAGAACAGCTCTAAGAGGTGATACTGATATTGAAAGTAGCCATACCAGAATTTCTGTGCAAATTAACTGTACAAGTTTAAATCCTCTACAGCAGAAGTTGGAAATTGCTTTGCACTTCTACATCTGGGCTGATCAGTTTTGATTCCTGAGCGGATACAGGAGAGATTCATGTACATGCTTAAGTATACACGCTGAAAATTGTATGACTACTGAATTGTTACTTTATTAATTTTATTAACTGAACTCATCGCATCAATTATTTAGCTAAAATATCAATTAATTGAAAATGAAATGCTCACAACATGAAATATTTTGACATGAAAGAATAAACTTCCACAAGCCTGCTTATACCTTTCTCCATGTGAATTTATTATGATTCCCCTTTTACAGGGTGACACAACTTAGGAGCTCTGCACTAATGACAGGGTAGGAAAGAGAATGCTGAGCTTGGAAGTTCAATATTGAGGTTTTACCATTATCTTTCAAATCAAAATTTCATACTGCATTCACGCTCCAGTCTTACCATCTTTTTTACAGCATAGTACTCTGTCTTCATTGCTAAAAACAAGTCAGCTAATTATGCAGCTAGACAGAGCAGTGACAAGATAGACTTGATATTCACTTGTTTAAAATAAAAAGGAAAACCCAAAAAAGCAGTCAAGAAAGTGACTATATGACGTCCAAAGATGTTCCAGTTATTGGCCTAAGTAACTGCAATCTTACTAGTTTTACCCCTGCTCTTCTCATTGACTTTTTACGCTATTTACCCTCTAATGCTCCAGCAAGATTTACACAAGCAGGCCTGAGCAAAACCTGACATTCAGCCATTGCCAGCAACTCAGTGAAGGGTGGAAGTCTGGAATACAAACCAAGTTTCTGGGGATGCAAAAACTATCTCTGACATTTATGAACTTTGGTCATTGTAAAGAAACGCAATTGCTGAATGGCCCTTTTCCAATTTAATTCAATATAAGGAAACGAAATTTTTTCAATTAAATGGCGCTGGTTATTCTTAAAAAATCAAACAATCAAATGTCTTCTAAAAAACTACAACAAAACAACCTACATATACTTATTTATTTAATGTTTTTTTGATCTGCAAAACACGAAATAACCTGCAATAATAGCAAGCATGCCAAGAGATTGCCTTTACATGCAATGAGGCGTTTTTTCCTTTCAGTACACCTTTGCCAGCAGCACTACTGCAGGTCATATCCATTGCTTGGTTGTAATTAAAAAATGAGATTCTATTACATTTTGTCACAGGCATATACAACACTGAAATAGATGGTCAAGATCCATTTCTAAAAACAGTATGCATTAAACTTGCAAACTATGTTGAAAGTATTTCTTGAATTATGACAGATTATAGGCTTGAAAGACATTTGTTTATTATTTTGTTTTAATTTAGTCATATGAAATGGTTGTTGAGCTACTGGAAAGTATTTGTAACCAATATATAGATTAATTTAAAATTCTGTCTTCATTGAGACATAATCATCTAAAACAGCTGTCATACAAAATATGCATACTAGATAAAGGCTTTTCCCTCCAAAGTTGCCTTTATATATTTTTTTAAAATAGAGGAAGTCACTTTAAGCTGCAGAAAAACATGTCATTTTTCAGCTTGATAATAAAAGACGGATAAAGACATTAAGATCTGAAAATTTATTCAAACTTAAACACAGGCTTTGTTATATGCATCACCTATAAATATTTATCAGAAAAAATATAAAAGGGAATTATTTAATAATCTACTCCACTTTATATTTTGGTAGTGTTTTGTTTTTCACAGTTGACTTTGAAGTCTCCTGGTAAAAAATCCCTTCTCAAATCTTCAAGTATTCAAATGAAATAGTCCATATTCCTTAACTATGGCACAGCCTCCATGCTACTCACAAGATCAGTCACACACTACAGGTTAAGGGTGACAGGGGTAAGTGTTTGCCTGCGAGTAAAGTTGCCTATAATCGCAGCCACTGATAAACAGCTCTAAAATAAGCTCTCAAAGAAACTTTGGTCAGGGACCTATGACCTGAACTATAAACAACAGCAAAAGTACTAATTAAGCTATTTACTTCCATACAGATGACTGTTGCTTTGATACAGCAAAACAAAAAGAGCTTCCCTTTACCATGGTGAGTAGAACAACAGATGTCCACCTTTATCTTCCATGCATATTCACTCAAAATGAAGTTGTCTAAAGATAATAAATAGAATTCTGGCTTTTGGCAAATGAAAACATTTTACTCTGGTAATGTCTGAAGAGGTTTTAGCCACAAGCCAATACTCCTCAGAAAGACAAAATTTAATTTAACCAAATATTTATGTTTCATTTCTGGAGGACAGTGAGTTGTGAAGTATTCAAACACGTTTAAGCTAAAGATGTGCAATAATTAGAACAGGCAAATAGATGTTGATAATATATTGGTAGAGAACAGCATGAAATTGAGGGTGAAAAATTATTTTCATTATAATATTAGAAAAAATACAGATCTGTGAACTGCAAATCAAAATATATAATATGACAGAAAGGGAACATGAAGCATATTCAAATTCTTCTGATATACTGGTTCTCCAAATGCACAGCACTCATAGGTAACATTTTTTTAAAATCAGTTTTACTATTTACGGCTCCTTATGGCTAAAATTTTTGCTCCTTATGGCTAGATTTCTGAAAGATGTTCAGGCACAGAGTCCAGATGCTTTCAAGTCCCTAGCTCGTTCTGAAATCCAAAGATAGGCTCCAGACTTCCATCTCGGATCTTCATCTAACATCTTATACATTTGCACACTCTGTGTAGAGCACTGGGTAAAACTGGCATTTTCAAAGCTGTTCCAGAAATTGAAAAGTTTGTACTGGAAACATGAAACCAAGTTAAATATCATATTTCATTTGCTCATTTTACCCATGGCATAAAACCAGTATGCACATTCCAAGATGAGCTGCTATTCAGTGACACTTCATGGAATGACAAGTCAGTAGCTCCATCAGGAACATCTGCTAACACTACGCAGATTCATGGTACCTGTGTTCCTGGGCTATAAAGATAGCTCTCCTTCTCTGAAGCAAATCTGAGCTCTGCCACATTGTGAGGAGCAAGTATGGTAGTGAAAGTTCCCCTCACCTCTCCCATCCCTTCCACAGGTAGAGAAATTTGATCTAGCCTGTGGAGAATGTAAAATTACACTGCAGCTTAGAAATTATAGAAACAATCATGGTCACATCAAGCAATGTTCATATAGTCCTGGGGAATAAGGGAGGTGGTGGTGGAAACTGCTGAATAATACTGATAGGTTGTATAATACTGAAGAAATATTTCTCAGATCTGTCTTAACAAGAATCATCTCTCAACAAAATAAAGTGAGCCTGCTTGCGAATGACAGAGCACAACATACAGGCAGGCTACAGGAAAATCTGTTTTCAGGAAACAAGAACAGAGGACAGTTTAAAGGGAAGCAAGAAATGTTAAACTCACAGCTAATACCTTTTTAAAGTAAATTAAAATAAAATAAAATTTAAAGTAAATTAAAACCAAAGACATTTAATTGGATTCAATCATCATTTATGTTGTATTTAGTTCACATCTAGCTAAGTAATATGCATCAATTAATACAATTATTAGGCCCTGGATTTAATTATTTTCAACATCAAAAACTTTGAAATTGTTTTTAAATTTCTTTTGTTTCAGAGAGATCAGGCATCAAAATAAATTCACTACTTCAATAAATATACAGTAAGAACACATACAAATCCACTCAACTTTTCAACACACAGCAGTATATCATTGCATTTCATATTTGGTTCCAAATTTCAAAAAATACCTTTAAGTTAGGAAAAACATGTATTTCAGTTATTTACTGACAGAATACATGCAGTCAAAAGTCCATTTTGGTCATGTGGGCACCTAAATTAGGTTGCTTATCTCTCATTTGTCCCACACATCCAAAGTCTATTGCTTAATAAGCCACCGGATTTCAGACATTTTTGATTTTGACCCTTTTTAAATGCTCTGTTACATTGACTACCATCTGGCAATGCTTACTCTTGATACTGCACTCCCTTTGCATCACGGAAGTGTGTTTCTTATAATTATATCTTTAATGTGATAGATGTATGCAACACTAGAATCCCAAGCTGGCAATAAACAGGCTGAGGGGACAATTTCATCAAAGTATCTTGTTACTAGGTCTACAGTAACAGCATGTTCAATTGCATCAGGTTGCAATTCTCAACAGATAGCTGCCAACTTACCAAAGTAATGAAGAATAGAAAATGTGCGTACAACTATACATATTTTTTTAATTATTACAAGGTATTAATTTATAAACTTCAAGACACTATGAAGAATACCTAGGCTAACTTCTCCCTGCTAGTTTGAACAAAAAGCTCAGTGTTTCCTAGCTAACAGACTCAGTAAGAATGGAAAACTACATAGCAGAGCTAACAAATTAAAAAAAAAATCAGCTGGAACTTAATCTAGCTAGTGCTGTTAAAGACAATAAAAAGGGTTTCTATAAATACATTGGCAAAAAAAGGGGAACTAAGGAGAGTCTCCCTCCTCTAGTAGATATGGGGGGAAGCATAGTGACCGGGGATGAGGAAAAGGCTGAGGTACTTAATGCCTTCTTTGCCTTGGTCTTTACTAGGAAAACCAGCAGTACTCTGGGTACCCAGCCCCCCGAGTGGGAAGACAGGGATGTAAAGCACAGTGAAGCCCCCATAATCCATGAAGAGGGGGTTAGCGACCTGCTACACTGCTTAGACAGACACAAGTCTATGGGGCCAGATGGGATCCACCCCAGGGTCCTGAGGGACCTGGCAGAAGAGCTCGCCAAGCCACTTTCCATCATTTGCCAACAGTCCTGGCTGACTAGGGAGGTCCCAGTCGACTGGAGGCTTGCAAACGTGATGCCCATCTACAGGAAGGGCCAGAAGGAAGACCCAGGGAACTACAGACCTGTCAGTCTGACCTCGGTGCCAGGGAAGGTGATGGAGCAAATCATCCTGAGTGCCATCACACGGCACATGCAGGACAACCAAGCGATCAGGGCCAGTCAGCATGAGTTCAGGAAGGGCAGGTCCTGCTTGACTAATCTTATCTCCTTTTATTACGAGGTGATCTGCTTGGTGGATGAGGGAAAGGCTG
>NW_010172685.1:17098-37162 GCF_000695765.1 Mesitornis unicolor | reverse complement strand
TTTAGCACAGCTCAGTTCAGTGAGGGTGGTTAAAGGGAACTGTCTGAACAGAGGGAAGTGGCAATGACTTTCATTTTCTTTGTATTCGATTCCTCTGGTGCTTGGGCAGGTGATGGTACATCAGGCTCTTCCAAGGCCAGTGTGTTTAGGTGGAGATTAATGAGTCTGAGTTAGGTTTTAGTACTGAGAGCAATCTAACAACACCGGGGATGCTAACGAGCGTAGGAGGAGGTTGTGCGGGAGCTCACAGAATCACAGAATGGCTCGGTTGGAAAAGCCCTCTGAGATCATCATGTCCAACCGTTCCTGTCTACCCCCTAAACCATATCCCTAAGTACCTCATCTACCCGCTCTTTAAACACATCCAGGGATGGTGACTCCACCACCTCCCTGGGCAGCCTGGTCCAGCTTCTGACGACCCTCTCAGTAAAGAACTTCCTCCTTATCTCTAACCTGAACCTCCCTTGGCACAGCTTGGTGCTGTTTCCCCTTGTTCTATCCCCCATCACCTGGGAGAAGAGACCAGCACCCACCTCTCCACAACCTCCCTTGAGGCAGTTGGAGGTGGTGATGAGGTCTCCCCTCAGCCTTCTCTTCTCCAGGCTGAACAAGCCCAGTTCCCTCAGCCGCTCCTCATCAGGCTTGTTCTCCAGAGCCCTCCCCATCCTTGTGGCTCTTCTCTGAACACGCTCCAGAATCTCAACATCCTTCTTACAGCTCACGCGATCCGAATGCTTGTGAGCCACTGCCACCCACTCAGTCGGTCTGAACAAGGAAGTTCAGCGGTTTTAAACCGAAGCGTTGTCTGTAAGGACGTTACCTGCACGGCTCTTGGTTTTCACATCGAGCACAAAAAGGAAATCAGTGGGTTTCAGCTCTGCTGGGCGTTATTTAACTGAAGTAACCGAAACCTAGCACTGCAAATTCTGTTGAGAGATTATGAGACGATTTCTATTCATATGAAAAAAAAACCCTCTCAGGAGCTCTTCACTGCTGCTCCTGGGACAAACGTCACCAGAACTGCAGAAAAACAAGTGGCAAAGGTGGCTTTAGCTCCTGTTTTTATGTGAGATGAGCAAAACTGTTGTGCTAACCCAGTATAGTTGTTTGTAGGCTCCTGAGCAAATTGCTGGTACAATCTCCCCTTCGGTCACTTCTCATCTCTCCTCCGCAGTACAAGAACTGATTCTTTCTTTGTATTGACAGCATCACCATTGATTTTGTTTACAGAGCTCTTGTATTTTGTAGATGCCGAGTCCTTGATCTCTTCTCAGTGAATTAACCGCAGCTGCACGTCCCTCCTGTTTCTACCGTCCTCTTACCATCAGGTTTGAGATTAATACTGCATTAGGAAGTCTTTGCTACCTGGTGTAGTCGGCTGTGTCAGGTTTAGAAACTAATTGCAAGGCACTTGGTCTTGTGATGACTCAGAGAAAGAAAGTGAACCTCCCCCAGCTCTGGAGTTTAAATGGAGAAACAATGCCCTCTGATGTGAGTCATGGGGGTGTCTCACACGTCCCAGTTTGATGGAGCAGCCTTGCTGGGAGCTCCTGGTTAGCAATTACAAATCCCCCCTCCCTGTAGCACAGTTTCTAGAGTGGGGCATCAGCTTCTTGCTATTGAAAAACCAAAAACTCAAACCCACTTCCACTTTGCTCCAGAACTGGGTTTTAGTCCTACCTCAGCCATTGATTGTCTAATTCTGACTAACGCTGAGTCTCCTGTAGAGGATCAATGTAGTATGGACCCATCTGGAGAAGGCTGTATCTCAGCAGAGGTGTTTGAGATATAAACGAAGGCAATCACAGCCTTGGTTTGATGAGGAATCAACTCCATAGCCATGCAGCTGCAGCCAGAGCTAATGAAGACGTGGAGGAACCGTCTGCTCTTCCCATGGTTCCCCCAGCTCATGCACACCTGGGACACCTTCATCTGCCCGTCTGTCCTTTCACGACTCTGACCTGAGTTCCTTGGGCAGAGAAGTGGAAACAGGAAGCTTCAGTCGTGTTTCTCCTGCCTCTGGAGATGCAGTTTGACCCCGCGGAGCAGCCGGAAAGAGACAGGATGTCAGTAAATCGTGTTTGTTGGCATCTCCAGTGCGTTCCTGGTGAGCCAATGCACTGGATCAAGATACTTGTTTGCTTTCCGTCCCACTAGGGAGTTTTCCGTACAGACCAATTACTCTCCTTCCAGTGAGATAAATCACTTGCTGCTTGAGCCGTTCTGTTTATTGCTTAGTGCTGGCCTTACAAACTGGCAGTCAGACGTCTATGAGCAATCTTTCTTTGACAGACTAGGCCTTGTGTGAGAAAAACAGAAATCAGACGGGGAACAGCAACAAAATGCAGTGACTAAGTTTAATATTGGCCAAGATTACTCATTTTTTGACTGATTTTAACATCTTGGGAGCTGCTGTTTTTGAGAATGGCTTTGCTATACTTCGTTACACTTTGCTTCCAGAAACTTGCAGAGATACGGCTCGTAGCCAGTAGGCAATAAATCAGCATCTGCCCTACTACTTCACTGTAGTTGGGTTTTCAGCGGTCCTTTTGCAGACAGATATTTGTCTTTTCTAGAGCAGGAATAAGGCCAGGTTGAGGTTGTCTTATCTGATCCTATGTCCACTGTCCAAGGACAAACCTTAGACACACAAGGACGCCTTCAACGTTGTCCTGGCCCACAGGACATTACCCTACTGCAGGCAGAGGCAGCAGCCTGCCTGCTCCTTTAGGAGGAGCGTGGTATTCACACTGCCCTGTGGCATAGACACCACGCATTAAAATCACTGGAAATCAGAACAGAAACGTCTGTTAGAAAGCAAGCTGCAGGTGAGGCTGGGTTTACTCTGTGTATGTTTAATCTTCAGCAAGCTCCTCTTTGATCAGATCATGCTGTTGTCTGACATTGACCTCATTCATGTTTATAAATATTTCAAGGGTGAGTGTCACGAGGATGGAGCCAGGCTCTTCTCGGTGACAAACAATGATAGGACAAGGGGTAACGGACACAAACTGGAACACAGAAGGTTCCACTTCAATTGGAGAAGAAACTTCTTCTCAGTGAGGGTGACAGAGCCCTGGCCCAGGCTGCCCAGAGAGGCTGTGGAGTCTCCTTCTCTGCAGACATTCAAAACCCGCCTGGACGCCTTCCTGTGTAACCTCATCTGGGTGTTCCTGCTCCGGCAGGGGGATTGGACTGGATGAGCTTTGGAGGTCCCTTCCAATCCCTGACGGTCTGGGATTCTGTGTGATTCTGTGACAAGACATTCTACACAGGACCTAAATACTTTTCTTCATTTTTTTGTGTTTTGTTAATTAGGCTAATTCAACCACATGTAGATAAGGAATTCTATAATTCCCAGAAAGTCTGCAGAGTAGGAAGCAGAAAGGTTTTGCCGTTTAGTGAAAATTTTGCCATTTAAGATCACCTGCTTAAGCTCCCCATGACAGTTTAATTCTTCTTCTTCAGTTTTCCATTAAAAAGCAGACACTTGCTCGATGCGGCTGGGAGAAATCCACTTCCCAGACGAGTTTGATCCAGATCACATTTAAGAATCCTAAAATCTGTTCCCCCGCCACAGATGAGGGATGTCTTTATTAGACTATTACATTGCCAGCCCAGGAGTTCAACCCTGATCACGCGCTGCCTTGTTTTCTAAAATCACAAGCAGTTGGTTACAAAGGTTTTAAAGTTACTGGGGGTTTTTTCCCTCGGTTAAATTGGATAATTCATCATGCTTAGCTAGTAGAAGAGGCATTGCATACATCACTGAATCCAAGCAACCGCAAAACTCCCTGGAAATCCCCAGCAAAATGCCAGCAAAGGCCAGGAGATCTGAGAGCAAGGCCTGGTTTGCTGTGAGAGGGCAGCAGAGGGTGCTGCCTTCCCAGGGCAGGGATGAGTGCTCTGTGCAGGCCGCTCCTGGGAGCTCAGTTTTCTTTTATCCAGCCATCTATCTATATTTTCTGGGCTAAAAGAACCATTCACATTCAGAGAGATTTGGTTTGCAGGAAGGGTATGGTGAGAGTAATCACTTTGGTACCGTCCAGTGCATGTTTTTAACTATCGCCAGTTTTAGAGGGTGTCAGGATCGTGCTTTAGCAAAGGTGCAAATTTGCACCTTGCAAGTATTGACCTGGGAGAAGACCTTGTGTTTTCTTCCCAGCTTTGGCACCGGCAGATGGCTTCACCACTGTATGCCTTAGTTTCTCTATTTTCACAGCACATACAGCTCCTGTTGTCTTCTGCTCTGGGGCTGAGGGTACCTGCTGCTCCCATAACTTTTGAGGATGGGACATCTACTTTTCTTCCATGAGGGAGCTCTCCATATCATCCCAGACACTTCAACTGGAAAGCAGTTGAACCCAGGTGGGTGCCTCTGCTGCAAGGGGATGTGACCCATCTCTTTTCCCATCACCACAAGTGATGCTGAACCCACCTGGCTGGGCTCTCTCTCTTTGCATGCAGCTTTCCCCTGCTCTTAGCAGCCATCCCTTAAGCCAGACCCATCCCCGCTCCTATCCCTTGTCCCAAACCAGCACAGAGAGCAGCCAAGGCAGGATATGGCCCATAGATGGCACTGCCCTTCCACCATCAGTGTCCCTGGGCAGAGCATCTGCCCCGACCCTGCCCGGCCATGTGTAACCCAGCTTAACCCTTGGGCTGCCAGCAACACCTCCAGCCCCGCAGTTCTGATGTCACATTTTGGGTGGCTAAAGATGTCACCAGTAGGCTGTAAACTTTTATTTGTTTATTTGAATATTGCGTTGTGCGCTTTATGAGGGAGCGCTTGAATAATCTGCAATACACGGAACCAGCAACAGGAGGCTCTCTGCCTCCTACACCAAAAGGGACTTGGAGGTTGATCAGTTCAAGTCGAGCTCCTCTGGCTCTTGCAGATTTTTCACTATAATCAACTAGAGCTGCCCCAGAGCTCTGCAAGCGAATGAAAACACGGCTCAGGATTTTCTCCTTGTGGAGAAGGACTCTCAGTCTGAACGTGGGATCTGCTACAGCTCAAGAAGCCATGGTTTTATTTTTTAAATTTCCCTTATGTTAGCGCCTCGGTGCCCTAATTAAGATACAGGCTTTATTGTACTGCTGTACGAACAAGCAGTGAACTGTGCTGCGGGATGTGGCTGTGCATTGGTGTTGGGAAGGCAGCGAGGGCTGGCAGATTTTCTGAAGATGTTCTATGTCTTGTCCTGAAGCAGTAGATGGCTTTTTCGCCGTGACCAGCTCCGAGCTGCTGTGCTGCATGGTGTTGAAAATCTGGTTCTGACTGTGGGCAGTAAACCCTGTGGAAAATGTTAGCCTTCCGGCCGGAAGATGACCGCTGACAGTTCAGAGGACAGCAGCAAACTGGTCCGGAGCTTGAGGGACTGGTTTGTGACAAAAGCCTGAATCAGATGGTGAGGAGGGGCTGATACACGTTCTTGGAAGGTGCCCAAGGAGGGAGAAAGACTTTTTTAGGGGACATAGAGGTAAATACCTGGGACTAAAGGGAGGAGAGAGAGGGGAGATATAGGGGGACTGTGAGAAAAACATGAGCTCTCTGAGCCTTTGTTCCTGTAGCCCTGGGAGAAATCCCATCACCAGGGTCACTAGGAAAAGATCCGGGGAGATTGTCATAGAGAGGCGAGCTGGATGGGACCCCAGGAGTCTTCTCTGTCACTGCCTTCCCCGTGATTATTTCTGTCATGTGGGGCACAGAGTGGGGTCTGCTTTGGAAAAACGAGTGTAGAGGCTGCACCGCTGAGAGGGGGATCCACGTGAAGCCCAGATTTGGTCTCATCACTGGCATCAACCACAACTGCTGGAGTCAGTGGGGTCTGCCTGAGATGGCTGAGACCCCGGAGGCTGAGGCAGATGGGCTGCAGCCATCGTAACCTACGAGCAGTAACTCCTCAGCAGTCGTCTGCAGATCAGCGGTGAGCCCAGCGCTTTCAGTCCACACGTTTCAATCCACACATCAGTGAGAAATTGGCAAGGCGAGCCCTGGAGAGTTCAGCCATGGCTTTGGCCATCTCCAAAGGAGCCTGTGCCATCAGCTGGGATTTCATTGACTTGCACTTGTCCCTCCATAGATTTCCTGTACTCCACCTTGGCCATGTCATTCTCTGTTTCAATTTCTCTGCACAGTACATGGAGGAATAACACGGCACACGTAACACAGGAGTCAGGGGGTGAGGACCATGTGAGATCTCCTTCATCGGTAACCATCAAATCCGACTTTTTTCTAGTGCAATGGTTTTTATTTTTCTACTTTTCCTGTCCTTCCTCCCACGACCCCACCTCT
This sequence comes from Mesitornis unicolor, assembly GCF_000695765.1. Taxonomy (NCBI): domain Eukaryota; kingdom Metazoa; phylum Chordata; class Aves; order Mesitornithiformes; family Mesitornithidae; genus Mesitornis; species Mesitornis unicolor. The sequence continues at coordinate 30,864 of NW_010172685.1, read as the reverse complement.
GCTCCCAGCAGGAACATTGGAAAGCCTGCTGGAAAACGCCTGCCCTAAAGCACTCACTGGGGAAAAGGGCTGGATAAAAGGGGGAGATCTTATTCCAAAAGTCATCACTGGGGCACATACCTTTCTTACTGACAAAGGGCCCCCTTTAGTGTTGCCTGCATCTAGTAAAATGATAGTATCACTGCAAAACAAGCTTGCCACATGTTTTGCAAACCTGCGTCTGTGTCGCGTGATGTGGTCACGGCTGCAGCAGTGCCCAGGTCTCCGGCCAGGGGTTGCGCCTGCCCCTGCCTCTGGGCCAGGCAGGTTCTCCACCTCCCGTAGCTGGGCGAGGGCACAGCAGCATCCGGTTCGTGTCGTGTTCAACTCTGAGCTCTTCCCTTATTCCGCCACCTCCTCCCACACAGGGAGAGATGCTGCCAGAACGCCAGAGGCACGGCAGCGGGGAGCCAGGCTCGCTCTCCTGAGCAGGGAGACTGGCAGACAGAGACAGCGCTGGGAGCAGTCACTGGAACAAGGGAGAGCCAAGGCTGCCAGACAGACGCAGACAATGTGCAGTCAACAGGCAGAGCTTCTGTCCTGCCCAGACGGACAGACGGAGACTATCAGACTGAGGAGACGAGATAACCGAGCCTCCTCAGGCAAAGGAAAGGATGTGGCATGGGGGAAGAAGCACTGCCTGTCCTATCTTGTTCCTGCTGTGAAACCACTGATGGGTCGCAGTGGGAGCAGGAGTGCAACTTGAATGCCCAGCGTGGCAGAATTCAGCCAGAGGCTACAATGTCTGAACAGAGGGACTGAACACAGGCCTGGAGACAGGGACGTGGGGAGGTGGGGGCTTTCCCAAGCTCAGACCTCAGGGAAGTCCTTGTGCTTCACATCTCCTCCATCTGTTGAGACAGGGCTGTCTCTGTGACAGATTTGTACAACAGCTACCACAAAGCTGATTCCCTGAATACTCTGGAGTCTTCACATGCTCGCTCATCACACTCAGGCCCATATCAAATCGGGAAACCCCAGTGAACAGAAAATCCCTCCATCAGGAGCGTTACTGAGCAGAGACGCCCAGGGCAGGCCCCATCTTTTCTTGGCCAGCAGCCCTGCAGCTCCCAAAGCAAAGCAGTGTTTGGCTTGGTCAGTTGATTTCGGCTTGGGAGTTCTCCCCATGGAGCCGGCTGGTGCAGGAAGTTTTGGTGATGATTCAGCAGGCGATGCTGTTCCCTCTGAGTCACTGCCAGGCAGGATAGGAGGGGGAGATGATGCCAGTGGAGATGCTCTCAGCCAGACCAGATTCAAACCTGATGGCTTAGGTCATTAATTGTGCTGCGATAGCTTATCCCAAACTGATAAGAGGAATTGCTGCGTGGCTCCTGCGCTCCAGCCCAAAGGTGGATCCATTTCGGTGGGAGAAGGAACGAGTGTGAATTTGCAGTCGGTGCAGATCAAGGGCCTCAGGACTGATTTTTCTTGGCCATCCACTGAGAAAAACATTTGTTTCCTCCCTGGAGTTCATCACCTGGGAAAAGGAGATGGGGTTAGATGCTGAGAAAGCCATTCATTAAGTTTTCGTGGTTGGACCACCTCAGAGGGACAATTAGGTAGCAGGAAAATATCTCAATTATAACAGAGTAGCAGCAAACAGGACTTAAATGCTGAAAATTTCATGTTGCCTTGCACCTCCCCATGGTCCTTAGAAGCAGGAGCCTCTGTGCTGCCTTTCCATCTTCACATCCAAGGTTTCAAGGCCAAACGTGATCCTGGTGTACCTGTACGGTAGCTTTATAGGCAGCATTCACAGATGACAGCCAATTCCCAATTCCTCTTCAAGTCAATGGCATCGCATTTGTTTACAGCAGCAGGGCTGGATCTGGGCCTCCAATGGGAAATCCCTTTCGGGTGTTGTTTTGGTGGCAGGCACAGGCTGCTTCTCCAGTCCTGTAAAGGATACCCCTTGATATCCTCGCTAAAGCTGTTGTCCATCCTTTCACCCTACCTCAGCTCCAGGGTGCGATCTTGGGGTACTCCAAGAGCATCCCCACTGCTCTGCTTGCAGAGGTGTCCCAAAGGGATGAAGTGAACTATTTGGCTGTCAAAAACCCACCTCACAGAGCTCTGGCAGGGGTTGCTGGCATCTCGGGCTGCCATAGGACTTCCCCACAGGTACATTTTGGGGCTCAAGGCTGCTACTGGTATCTAGGATCTTTCCTGAGAGGTTCAAATCTGCCCATCTGTAAAGGAACAGTGAGCCTGGAGCCTCAGTTACTGCTTACCAGCAGGGCCAAGAGCTCTGAACTCCAAACACCCTTTCCCTCTGTAATTATGTTTTATTTTTAGGTGTCCCTTCCTTTTTCTATTTCAAGCCCGCATCCTCCGCAGAGTAAACCGGAGAAGGTGCACCGAGCTGAACCCGCTGTGTTTGGGAAGCAGTAAAACGCGGCTTCTAAACTGGGCTCGGAGGCGTAGGAGCCATTGGCGAGGGCTGGCAGGGAGCCCTGGCATAGCACAGACCACAGCGAGAGGCGGCCGAGGGTGGGGAGAACGGGGCGAGGGATGCAGGGGGCGCGGGGGGAGGGGGCCGTGGCCGGCGTGGAAGAACGGTGCTGTCTGGGCTTTCTGTGGATCCACAGGTGGATGTGTGCACTGAGGACCTCTTACTGTCCCAGCTGGGTCCATCCCTCGGGTGGTTTGCATTAAAGAACCAAATTTGATGGCGAAACGTGCGGAGAGTTGTGGCTTTAATGGTGGGCCCAGCTCCGTCTTCGGAGCTTGGTGGCTGTCCTGGTTCCACCAAGGAAAATGGAGCTTCTCCATTCATTAAAGCAAGACCCTTCGTTTTCCATTTGTATTTATATGGCCTGGTATTGGGCTTGCTTGCCACTTTGTGGGTTGAATAACACCACGACAGTGACAGAACGTTTTCCAAACAGCAGCAGGAAGTCATGAGAGCTTCCTTCCACTGCAGACCAGTCACATCCAAGCCTTGAGAGGGCTCTCACCTCCCTGTCTGTCCTCAGGTCTTTCCCACGTCCCTGCACTGAGGATACTCATCACCACAAGCTGTTGGTAGAACGAGCTGCTTTTGGCTAAACGAACTTCTCATTGTACTGCGCCTCAGGGCTAATAAGTGCGTATTAACGCCAGGTTTCTCTCCAGATTTCATCCAACAGACTTGCTAGGTCAGCTCAGTCTTCTAGGAAACCCCTTACTACTGAGCTGAGCTGTGGGGGGAGTCAATGCTGGAGTCCCCCCACTTTGTTTTGCCAAGTGACCTCAACTCATCCCGTGTAGGCACTGCCTTGCTTCCGAAAGGAAGAGCCTTATGCTGGAGTCCCCCCACTTTGTTTTGCCAAGAGACCTCAACTCATCCCATGTAGGCGCTGCCCTGCTTCCCAAAGGAAGAGCCTCTGCGAAGAGAAGGGGAGAAAGGGAAAAGGTGTTGAGTTGCTTTCACATTCCTCCAAGCAACGTTCAGGCTAAACCAGCCCCTTCCTCTCAGTGTGAATCTAAACAGCCTTGGGAGTGCCCTGTGTCGGAGCTGGCTCCCACGGGACACGGCTGAGCCTGGAGCATCCCAGAGTCTCTGCTGCATCACGACCCGGGCTGCATCTCCATCCCGCTCCCATCTTTGTCAACTTCTTGCAGGCGTCTGGAGCTTCCGGGGTGCAGAGCTGCATGTGAGACAATGGTTGGCCCCAGGATAGCAGATTTACCATTGCAGATGGTTTTAGTTAGCGCTCAAGACACATTAAAGCCAGCGAGGGTTTATATTTAGCTGGGTTTCTTTAAGAGGAAAGCCTTTTATCCTGCTGGCTGGTCATCCATCAAGCCCTAGGGAGGGCGGGGTCGTGTCTCCAAATAGATCCCACGGACAAGCAGCCACTGTGAAACCACATTTCCTCCTGGGAAGGGCCCTTCAGAGACAGGCGCTGACTGTGGCTAAGCCGCTGGTCGCCAGTGCTCGAGCAGGCTGGTCACGGGAGCTGGCAGCGGTACAAAGCGACCAGCTCGGGTACCGTCTCGGCATCGTGGCATTTAAGCTCGTCTCGTAGCCCCAGTCCTACAGTTTTTGCTTCTGCTGCCTGGAGTGGAAATTGCAGTTGGAAGTTTCCAGCTGGTTTTAACCAACAAATAACATTTGGAGCTGATCTAGTCGTGAATCCAGTAGCTACTGGGCTGTAAATCTACTGCTCTACTGCAGGGCCAAGCAGTTGTGATGGAGTCCTCTGCGATGCCCACTGCAGCTGACAACAGCTTTGCTGCTTCTCAGGGCCATGAGGCTTGTGCTTCCTGGTCCCAGTGTCACCAGTACCAAAATGTAGGTGGCAGCTAAAGGGAAGGTGCTGATGGTAAGGAAAGTTTTATAACGCAGTGCGAGGTGTCTCCTCGCCCCCGCAGTCCTATCTGCGTGTTTGTCACTGAGCGTTCACCTCTAACACTGCCCCTTCGACAGCTCTGTTGCATTTCTGGGTCTTCAGGTAGCACCGATGCATCATTGCCGTGTGGATCTTCAAACTAAACACCACAGCATTCCTCTCGGGAAGGCTTCCTCTGCCAGGGCCCTCCTGACACTGCCGGGGCATCCCTGTGAGAAGTCCACAGTGCTAATGCCTTAGCCATGACGGAGAGAAATTCAGTGCAGGAGAAACCTGCTGTCAAGGACAGGGAAAGTTACTTGGCTGGAAGCTCCTTTTACTCACGCCAGGATAAATTTTAGTGGATTTACTTCGGGTTTATATTGGCACGGACGAGAAGGGAGTTGGACCCCGTTTCTGTGTTTCAGAGCCCTTGTGAGAGCATGAGTACATGTGCTCGTTACAATTCCTTTGGCTTTTTCGAGGACTGTGTATCACTGATGTTGTTTTGATTGCCACAGAGGGATTTGGAGATGCAAACTGTCCTGGATCAGTCTAGCGACTGCAATTCCCACCAGCAGCAGCATGGTGCTGTACCCCGGCAGCAGCAAAGGGTGAGTTTTTAGGCGCTGAGGATGTTGATGTCTGAAGTACGCAGGGTAAACGACAGCTCTGGAGCAGCAGGGCCCATCTCGGCTTATACTGCCGATTCTGAAGAGCTTCCCTCCCCTGGGAAACTACCAGGGCACTTGGGAGGGGCTCTGTGTGTGCACAGGCAAAACCAGTTTGGAACTGGAACCAGTCTGAGATTAAACCATTTCCTTTGCTCTCTTTCCAAGAATGAACTTTATTTTTCCAGTTGATCCGAAACAGGGAATATTGGGACTTGGGTGGTTTTTTTTTTTCTTCTTCTTCCTCCTTGTGTCTGGATGGTTTCCCAGAAAAACACAGAAAATGAAACATTTATTTTTCTTCCCAGTGAGAAAGTTTCTTCTTTTCTGGGAAGAGGTGCAAGGGTCGGACTAGAAGTACTACCAGCCTTGCTTTGTGAGGGGCGAATACAGATAGGAAACGCCTGGCCACACAGCCCACCATCTGCTGAAAAAGGCTAAAGGTTGTGAACACGCCAGAAAATCTGTGACTAGAGAGCGTATTCATTCATGACAGCCCCACACACTTGAAGCCTTTCAGATTGCAAGGCCTCTGTGCTTTGGGGAGAAGAAAAGGGACGGCTTTCCCACTGGAGGAAACAGGGAGATGCGCAGAAGGAATATGTTGGTTTAACTCTCACTGGGTCAGGCAGTGTTTCAGTTCCAGTTTCCAGTGCCAAGAGGACGCTGCAGAGAGGGCATCATTGGCTCGGGAATGGTCTTATCCCAATGCCTCCTGGTCAGCCTTGGTGGGGCTCATCCAGTTTGGCCTCCAGTCCCTTCTGGGGAGAAAAATGAAAGCTCTGCAGCCATGTGTCCCAGTTCCCTGCTTTACTGGGATGGAGATGGTGCAGTTTGCTGGGGAAGTGAATGGCCTAGGACTCAGGAGACACAGCACCTCATTCTCTCTGTGCTTTGCTCGGATGATTTGCTTTCCACCTTTCCCATTTCATGTCTTGCCCTTGAGGTAGGGGCCATCTCTTAGCTGAGGGTATAAGTGCCTCTGCAATGCAAAGACCAGTAGTGTTACTAAATATTCTAATATTATCCTACAGTTTTGCCCAGGACCAAGTGACCACTGAGCAGGTCCGGCTCTGGACCACACAGGGCTGTGGTGGTGCTTTCCAGGGAGGCCTCGGCTCCCTCCTCTCCAGGCTCAGCTTCCTGCCACAGCCCCTGCAGTAGAGGAAGGGGCTGACAATTGTGTTTCACTCCCCACCTCCACTCTCCTGCTTTGAAGACCTCCCAGTAAGGAACCCAAGCCCAGAGCTGTGGTGGCAGACGCTGCTTGGGAGGAGCTTGCAGTCTCCGGGGCTCTAACCAAGGAACCAGCCTCTTCATCCCCACAAATTACAGACTCCTGCCTGCCCTTTTGAGAGAGAGCACGAAACAACCCCCCCTACCACCAACCCGCCCCCCGTGCACCCCTCCTCTCCTCAAACCCGTTATCTCAGCTGTGAGACGAAGCTCTCAGCAAGGCTGATGTGGTCTCCGCTGTGTGTGTGTGGATTCACCGCCCCCAGGAAAGGGCTGCGCTGATGTGTGAGCGCTGGAGCCAGCGGCAGACGGCTGTGAGCGCTCGCTTACCACAGTCTCCCCTTCTTCCACCCCTCTCCGAGGGCTCAGACACAGGCGTGTTGTGACACCTCTGCAGCGGGCGAGGAGAGGGCTTGAAACGTAGCAGGCACAAAACAAGGAGAAAAGCTCATGTCAGGAAGGACCCGAACTGATGCTCAGGGGACTCGTTTGCTCCCAGTCTCCCCAGTGCAGAGCGGATCAATGTGCTGGGGAGGGAGGTGGGTGTTTGCTTTGGCTTTTGCCAGCAAGCTGCAGCCCTGGATAACTGCAGGGTCCAGGCATTAGCTCATCCTGTGCAGATGGGCAGCAAGAAAGTCTCTTGTGGGTAAGATATTGTGCTGAATTAAGTGCATCTGGATCTGAAATCCAGCCATGCTGTGGACATTCTCTACGTCATTGCCATGCCCAGTCCCTGTCTGTGAAATGGGGTAATAATGCAGCTTTTTCACTGTGCTTTTTAAGGCTCAGATCTTCGTGTGTGCTTGGGCTCCAACTTCCCGTTGCCTCCTGCAGTCAAAATGTCCCTTGCAAGAGTCTGGACCCAAGATTTTTATGTGGGGGACTCTCCCCACTCTGTGCCTTGTGCAATGGCCTCTTCCCCTCAATACGCAGCTCTGGGCAGAAGTGTAACCCCAGTAAATAACACACAGATACACATCAGTTGGTCTATGCTGCTCTGGCAATGGAAATGAAACTCAGCTCCATGTGAAAGCTGTTGAACGGCACAAAGCCTCAGAATGGGCTGTAAGTGGCAATAGCATAGTGTACATGGGCAAACCAGCACCAGGGCAGTTATCTGCGTGAGAAACCTCAATCTGGGGGTCAAACCCAGAAGCCTGATGAGAAAACTGAGTGAGTAGTGAGAGAAGGGTGGGTGGCAAGGCCAAAACCTGGAAAAGATGATGCTGAAGCAGTAAAGAGCTCGGATGAGGTGGCACAGGGGAGAAAAGCTGGTGCTACCGAAGCAGATTTTGACAGCGTATCGGTGTCTGAATCAGCAGCTTTGCAAACAACTGGAGGCTTGGCTGGCTGTGCTGTGGGGACGGGTTCCTCTGGAGTCAGGCTCCACAACAACCAAGCTGAGATGCTTTGCTGACGCTTTTCTCCGAGCTCTGCTTGGAGCAAGCACTGGTCTGCTCTGGAGTTCAGCTCGGCTTTCCCCAGAGCTGCCCCATTCGCTTGGAAGCTGGGAGGAGGGAGGAATGTTTAATAAGGGCAACGTCCAAATTAGGAGGGGAAGGAGGGCTGCAGATGCTCATAAATACTGCCCTGCTTGTCAGAAATGCTGTTGTTCTGCTTTTACTGCAGCCCCTGATTTATGAGCTGGGCCGAGAGCCAGGCACCGTGGTGCTGCCAGGCAGGAGATGTGTGTGTGTGTACATGCGTGTGTATGTGTGTGTATGTGCACACCTTCACATGGGCACATTCAGTAGCATATCGCAGGTACAGACTCCAGCTTCAAATTGCTCCTCTCCTGTAATTCAAAGAATTTCCAGGTTGTCCAACAAAACAGGCTCTGCAGGCTGGATGGGGACAGAAGTGTCTGTTTCAATACCCTGTCACTGCTTTGCCCATGCGCTCTTGGGGAAGGAAGTTCCCTGTAAGGAGTCCAAGGTTTGTGAGACACACACAGAGCTCATTTGCATTCAATCCTTTAGATTAAAATGCTCTCTCCCAGATATGAAAATATCCTTGATATTTTGGCATCGTCAGACAGTCTGAGCTGGTTTTAAATTGGCAAGTGAATAAGGTATCGCTTAATGCAGAGATTTGACCTGAATACAGAAGTTCTCCAAAGCCATATCCATTCAAGTCCAGTGTTATTGTAAAATCATCTTGCAGACAAGCAAAATCACTAAAATACAGTGGTTTTTGTAGTGCTCAGCAGTACCCTCACTTAACTCTCAATGAAGTCCGTGGGAGGTTTTCCAGTGTCCTCTCCTTTGGTTGCAGCAGAGACAAACTGACACCGAACACTCGCAAAGACCTTTTTGGTTTCACACCAGCAGGGCTGCACCAGCTGAAAACTGGATGAACTTCAAGACTGCCAATTGTGGCTTACTGATTGCTGATTGTGGGCAAGACTGCCTGCCTGCCTGAAGAATGGGGTAAACACCTACTAAACAAGAAGACATGAGGCCTTCATCTTCCTCTTGATGGAGTTACTGGGCTGTCAGTAAGGTGCTATGGCTTGAACTGCAGAGCTAAACCCCTAAACCTGTAAGGTTGTCAACCAGACTGTAGGTTTTATGTGGGGCAATCTCATCCTGACGTACACTCGCTTCTCTCTGAGATGTTTTCAGGTTGCTTCCAGTTGGGAGGAGTGCCCCATGATGTCCCATGACATTTGGGAAGGGTGTTCTCATGGCCTGTCCTTGTCCTTGGACGCTTTAATCCTGAGACAGAGCTGTGTGGAAAGAGCACCAAAAGAAAGCCTCGACGCCTTCAAGTCAGCTCTGCTCCCCAGACTGACTCTCGATGGGAAGATTAACAGATAGAGCACGAGCTTTTACTATTTACAAGAGCTCCTGGAAAGAATTAGCATCGCCAAACAACAGCCAAGCATTTTGCCAAGCCCGAGCAGTGTTTCCACACCTGAGTAGGGCTCACTAAAACAAACCCGTACGGCAACACGGGACAGCGCCGTCTGCTGACTCCAGCCATAAAGAAGACTCCAAGAGATGGCCAATTTGCCACGTCCTTTGGTAACGTGTACTAACTTAATTACCTTCTTTGTTAACAATTTGCAGTAGTTATTTATTCATCAAACCCACTTACTGTGCCATAAATTTACACCGCCAAGCAGCAAGAGTGGGGAGGTTTGTTTTTTTCCCTTACCGTGCCCCTGGGGTTACCCTGAAGCATCCTTCCTACGTGGAGACAAGCCCACCGGTGCCGCAGTGACTGCGGGGCTGAGTTTCACTGAGTCATCACTACCAGCCACATTCGTATTCCCATCTCACTTTGCCAATTCACGTTTTATTTAGCAATTGCCATGACTCACCCATAGGATGATGACAGTGAAGAGATGAAGTGATACTGATTTAATGCTCAGTTTCTTAGGGCCGAACGCTTCCTATACTCCTTTGCTTACATCATGGGCTGAAGAATTAAGGTTGCCATTTCTCATTGTCCCAGAGAGGAAAGCGTGGATGACTTCAGGAATGCACCGAGGGACCTCAGCCACCGCTTTGGGACAGGGGAGAGGAGGAGGCATCAGGCACAGAAGCCGTGGGGTGAGAGCTGTGCAACACCAGTTACAAAACATGAAACTGGGCTGAACTTCCCTGGTTTCTGGTTTCACATCATGCTTTGGGCTCCAGCCAGAGACACCTTGAGCCCAGACTGGGGAATTTTGGGGGGTGACTTCCAGCAGCTCTTCCAGGTTTTAATATTTGCCTTACAACTCTTGTTTTTGGAAATCAGCCTATTGAGTCTGCAGCTTCTGTAGAGCAACATCAAGCAAACAAGTTTTTGGCCATCAAAAAGCAGGGAAAAAACTCTCAAAACCAGCATCCAGTGTGCATTCTGTAAGCTGAAGAGGAAGGAAAAAGGAGCCTATTAGTAATTAATTTTATAGAAGCACTCAGGATTGCTTTGCCATTTTGCCTGGCTAGACTGGTGACATCTAAATAGTATGGGTGGGAGGCCTATGATTGTATGTGTCTTATATTTTGAAGTAACTTAACTGCCTGGAATTTAGTTGCATTCAACTAAAGGGCTTGGAAGATGGGCATTTCCATCAGTACTGAAACATCTTCCTGATTTCACATACATTTGTACTGCAAGATGCTTCATCCCGATTTTATTGTATCTGATTTTAGTTTGATTTTTATAAAAAAATACCACTTTAATCAAAGATCTTACTTACAGCAGTGTTTTATATTTGTTTATATTGCCTAATGCCCTGTATCATATTACATTCTGATGTTTCGACATGAGAAACTTCCAAGGAAAGTCATTCTGCTATCCAAAAGCTGTATTTTCTGAAAGATCAAGAACGTGTTTTTCTCTAGTTTGGAGAGGAATGCTTTGACATCATTTCCCATGCAATGGAAATTGGATCTGCTCTACCAAATGCAAGCTCTGTTTGCATTTCCTAGGTGCAGAGGGATCTTCATTTCAGAGCACTCTTCCCAGTGCCTTAATCCCAACGTCTCAACCTCTGCATGGTGAGGTATCTGTCCCACTTCTCCTGTGCTGGCAGAGCTGCCTGGAAGCTGTTCCCAGGACCAGGAGGTCCTGCTCTCAGCGAGGTGGCAGGTGTAAAACGCTTGTAGGTTTGTTCTTCCTGACCCTATGGGATGTGCCTGCAGTGGCTCCTGCCCTCCTTCTCCAGCTCCTGCTCCCCTTTGATGCCGCTCTGCTCTGAGCTACTTCAAACAGCCTGGGAGGGTGGTTCAGCCAGGACCGTAATTACACCCTTTTGCAGCTCGCTGGTGCTGCAGCCCCTTTGAAGTGATTTTACCACCCAGCCTGGTCGCCAGGAGCCACACGCACGCACACATACCGTAGAGTTCAGTCTCCCTAGCAGCTCTGCCCTAGGGGCCCTATGGGAAGGTGGGAGTGGATGGGGGACAAGGAAACGAGATGAATGAAGGCTTTTAAAAAAGCCCAAGAAAACCCATAAACCATCCACCAAATATTTTATTAACCCTTCAGGTGCACAAGCGCATCCCCGGTGGGGCCTGTGTGCCTGTTCCCACTCCAGAGCGAAACCAGACTGTGTCAAGAAGAGATTCCTCATCAATTGGAAAGAATTGGGGATTTCTCCCTAATGCTGGCTGCTCTGGCCAGCTCCATCCTCTGGCTGGAGTGGCCTGGCACCACTTGCCACCCTTGGATGGACACATTTCCTATCATCTCAGCAGGTTGAGTGCTCCTATCACTCCCTGGAACTGTTCTGGGTATGGGCAAGGTGACTTCAGTGTCTGTGGCAGTCTGAAAGAGATCCTGCTCGTGACTTCTCCTTGTTAACATGCTATACCCCTGCTTCCATTTGCACAGCCTCCCTATAAACTCATTTATCTACCTTACATCTTTGTGTGATGTCCCTCGTGACCACAGAGGCTGAGGCTGGGTAATGTTGGTGTCGAGCTCAGTCTGGGCTCTCTTTTCCATCTATTCACCCAGAAGTGGCACAGGTGACTGCAGCACAGCAGGATACGAAGTGGGGCCACCCAAACCTGAGATTAATGCAAAAATGCTGGACTACACTCTTCTCTTTGTCGGCTGAGCTGCAGGCTGCAGTGTGAACACAAAGAGCAAAGGAAACAGAGCCCCGGATGCCCCAAGCCTGCCCTTGGCTCAGTGTGAGCAGCGTTAGACGTGCTGACTGTTGAGCTCTGGTAGCACCTGCTCATCTGTGAGAAATGCAGAAAACTGACAGTAATCCACGGATCTGAGGAGATTGGGAGCAACCGCTCTGCAGCACCTGGCACCAACTGTGCTTGGAGGCAGGAGTCTGAGCAAAACGGGCTCTTGTTGGGGCTTGGAAATGTCCACGTTCTACCTGAGCAGCAGCAAACAGGGATTGCAAGGGCCTCTCCCTCCCTTGCTTCGGCGGAGATCACAGACCTGGGTGTTTATCCTCTCCTTTGGCTGCAGCCGAGTGCCTCCCTGATTACAGACACAGTCCAACTTCTTTTGGCTTGGAAGCAATTTGATGGTGCCCTGGCAAATCGTCCTGGAGCCACGCAGTCCTGCACATCCCTCCTCCCCGCTCACCACTACCTTAATCACCGAGTCTACCAGCAGCAAGGCTCAAACATGCAATTGTCTGGCAGACACACTGCTGGTTTGAGGGCTGCTGAGGGGTAGCTGGAGGGAGCAAAGCCATATATGTGCGAACAGCGGCCTTCTGGCTTTTCATCTCCAGCAACACCACAAGCGCCACTGCGTAATGCAGAAATCATCTTCGTTAACGGCCGGCGTTCCAATTATTTAGGTTTATCCCAGCTTTTCCCATTAACTGGGGACCGCTGGGGCAAGTAGTTTGGGTTGGGAAGGTCATCATATTCCTGTCTTCCTAAAACTGGAGGTGAAAGCTCATGGTCGTCTTTCAGTCCTCTATGGGCAGTCGTAGACCTCCATTTGAGTGACTGAACGTGGCCTTGGAAAAGGCAGGTCCTACCCAAAGCAAAGCTTCCTGCCTCTCCCATCAAGGACAGCAGCATTTTGGAGGCTGTTCCACCAATGGCAAGGCAAGGCTGGGGAATCTCTGCGCTCATTTGAATTATGGAGGTCTGGATGAGCCTAATTGATTGCTGTACTGATTAACTAATGTCTTCCATTGAGTCTGATCTGCACTGTGTGAGACCACAAAAGACACTTCAATATTTGCTTGCTCACTTAATCCCAGCATATTTACTGTTAAAGGCTCAAGCCAAGCTCCTCGTTCCCTCGATACTCTGATCTGGATTGTATAGCTCGGGGCCAGCTCATGGTAATTGTATTATATTTGCTTGTGCAATGAGTTTGCTTCCTTAAAAGCAATGCTGCAGCTATGAAATGCAGCTTTTTTTCTAAAATTACTGGTAGTGCATCTGCTCTGTAACACTCAGAGGACAGCAACAGCCTGTGCACGCTGTCCTGACAGGCACAGGTTGGGCAACGGCTGTAGCTGTGACTAAAAGGCGACTGGAATGACTGGAGCTGGGAACTGGCTTCCCTATGGGAAGAGACGAAGTAGGAGTCTCCTGCTGGGAGAAGGGACTTGAAAGAGGGCATGGTAAGGGTCTACAATGTCACGTTTGTCTCAAACCCACAAGAAATAGGGGGTACCTAATGCATTTATCAGTATTTAAAGTAATAAAAATGAAGAAGCTGAGAGGTTGGACCAGGGGAAGGGCTGCTCCATAGAGGGGTATCCCTGCCCTCCTCAACTGCTGCTCCCTGATGTGCTGCAACCAGCCCAGGGAGCCCTTGGTCCAGGCTGATGCCATCGTTTTACAGCTCACGTTGCTGAGGGTCTTTTGCCCCCAGAGCCAGGTTGCTGTGCAGCCCCCATCCACGGTTCTCTTTTTGGCGTGGAGGGTTTTTGTTATTTTTGTTTGTTTTAATCTCTAGCAAGAAAACAGGCGGGAGTTGGGCTGGGAAAGATTTTGCAACATTTCTGCGCGGGGCAGTTTTAAGAATAACATTGCTCACTGTAATTTATGGCCACTGAGAAAGTCTCTTTTTGCCT
>NW_010172685.1:13816-17067 GCF_000695765.1 Mesitornis unicolor | reverse complement strand
AGCAGGAAAACTGGGCTTAGAGAAGGCTCTAACACCTCTCACAAGCTGAGTCTGGGCACGATTCCTGCTCCTGTTTGTGCTCCCAGGATGACATTAATCCATCAAATTGATAACTGTGTCATCTGAGGCCATCAGCTCTCGAGGACTGCCTTCTGCTTTGCTTATAGGCAGTAACAACCTCTATGTTTGGGTCTCTCAGGCATTATTGCGACACCATCGGTTTGAATCGCTGGTGCTAAAGCGAGAGCTGTGGCTTTGATTATTCAACAGTTGGGACATGCTGCAAAACAAGGAGCCTTTCCACATTTTAGTTCCAGGCATCGGAGGTACCGTAACGTCAGCAACACCGAGGGAGGAGAGCAGGGCACGGAGGAGATTGCAAGAGGGGTTGTGAGACAAAACAAGGGCAGGGACATCAGTGGGGCGGAGGTGATCAGAGCCCGGAGGGTGAAGACTGGCTTAGGCAGCAGAACAGCTTCCAGTGCTGTCTTCTGCACTCTGCATTTCGCTGAGTTTTTCGGAGTCATCTGGTTGCAGAGAAAGCTGCCGTGGTGCCAGGCAAGCCAGATGTGGCAGGTGGAAGATGCATCATGCTCCCTCCATGGAGAAAGTTGTCTTTCGGTTGACGTCGTGACAAAACAGCCCTCAAATCATTGTAATTAAACCAGAATTATTCTCTTCTGTGCTTGTTCTGAGTGCCCAGCTCCACTGTGCAAAGGCAGCTGTGCCATTTCCCCTGTCTGAACTAAACCCTGATCCCAAACTTACTGAAATCAGCAGGGAAACTTCCATCTCTCACTGTAACCTGGCCCTCGGGTTAACTTCCCTTGTTTGCATATTTTTGTATGCTGATAAACGGCAAAGATAAACCTTTACAAATAATTAGGAAAACGTAAAGCCCTAATTAGGAAAATGCAAAACATCCACAAGTTACGAGGACTCCAGGAGGGTCACAGGAGACGAAGAGAGGTTGAACTATGAATGAAACTGCAGGCTGGTGCTCCTGCACAGACAAACTGCTCTGTGCTTGCTCTTGGTGGCATAGAAGAAAAGATGAAGCCAAACTGGATGTAGAAGATGTGTGGAAGTGCTGAGGATGCGTGCTCAGAGTGAAGCAGCAAGGGATTACCCCCTAATGCCTGCCCACACCAGTCACACCGGACCCTTAGTCCTTGCAGCTTTCTCTGGGGTGAGAAGAGCCGTTTTCTCTGGCGGACACCATGAAGTGTAACTCTGAGACTTCCCGGGCACTGACACATCCTCTCGTTTCTCTTTTCCACCAGCTCCTCCTGCCCTGCCACCGGGGCCGCGGCAGCTCTGAGAGAGCTGGGACATTTTGGGGGAGTGGCGGAGGCGGCGTGGGGAGACTGAGCACGCAGCACTCACCCGTCCGATGTGTCAGCCCCGGGAGAGATGGCTCAGCTCCTGCAGGGACAGCAGGGAGCCGTACGAACACCCAGCCCACCCTCGCACCCCTGCCTGCCCAAACCACGGTACCCCCCGCCGCTCCCAGCGCTTGGCATCCTCGCTGATGTACCCGCTCCGTGGCGGAGGCGGCGTGGGGAGACTGAGCACGCAGCACTCACCCGTCCGATGTGTCAGCCCCGGGAGAGATGGCTCAGCTCCTGCAGGGACAGCAGGGAGCCGTACGAACACCCAGCCCACCCTCGCACCCCTGCCTGCCCAAACCACGGTACCCCCCGCCGCTCCCAGCGCTTGGCATCCTCGCTGATGTACCCGCTCCGTCAGCGCCTTGGCAGCCGTGGGACGCGGGTGCCCGCAGGGGGACGTGGGGGTGCGGCAGAGCTGGAGACGCCCCGCTTGTTTATTTGGTTACCGTTTTGTGGTTTTCGAAAGGTGCCTGCAGGTCTGCAGGAGAATCTGCTGCGAGATGCGCCTCGCCCTGTTCCCACCTCCTCCCAGGGCCCGGCCGGTGCCGCACAGGCTCCGACTTTCCGTGTTTGTGAACATGCGTGTGTGTGAGAAACAGCAAGCGAGAGCAAACCCCGCGGAGGCAGAGGCACAGGCACACAGAGCTGCGTGGGGTTACTTCCATCTCCTTGCGCCTTTTTGGACTTCACCACGCAGCAAGGGCTCCCCAGGCACCCCAGAATTAAGCCCGTCCCTGTCAGGAGCTTTTGCAAGGTTAGGAAGAGGAGAGGACTCTTTTGTGTCTTTTAATTTTCTAAATAATCACAAACTGGGCTATCTCCAGTGCAAGGGAAGTGTCAGGCTACACAGCTGCTCTGCTTCCTATCTGGAATTTGCACCACACTTTGGGAAATAACAACAAAGGCTGCATCTTTGTCCCCTTTCTTGTCCTCATAAGAAACCCAGCTCCAAGTATTATTCTTGGCTTAGCATAAGATAGAAAACGGATTTAAAACATAACAGTTAATTATAGCAAGAATTGCAGTGATGAATATGTGCATGATGTGACACTGGCTTATCCCATTTGGCATTTGTATTCCTCTTACCTGATGGTTGGTCAAATGTAGGGGCTCAAGCTGAGAGCCATGATTTCTTCTGATAAAAATTGCAGACTGCAAGAATCAGTTTCTCACCTGAGAGCTCCCTAAAATGACAAGACAAGACAGCTTGACGGTTCCTACTCGTGGGGTCTGAAGCACACAGGAAGGATGTGGTTCCCAGAGGCCTCACAGCTGAGAGGTGATGCAGATTTTCTGATTCCTGCTCGAGAAACTGAGCCACCAAATCATCTTTATCCTTTGCTGCAAAACACACTTGCAGCACCGCTGACATGCAGACCCTTTTGGGGTGCAGGCTTGTGCAGCAACACTGCTGAACAGTTTAGGAACACCTGAAAAGTGAAAAGAGAGAGATCTCTGCTGGATATCAATGTGCTGAGCTGGAACCTGGCCCACGCACCACATCAGGCACCGCTTTTCCTACAGAGGGCAACGGGGCCGTATCGGGAGCTGCACAGAGTGAGGAGTTTAGCACTGCCTGGAGGAGAGACCCCCACCTGCTGACCCCCCCTGCTGTTTTTTTGCTGAACCTCACCTGCTCAGCTGCTTTGGCTGCAAATGCCCCACATGAGATCCAGATTTTCAGATCCTGTGCAGGAAGCACTGGGAGCAGAGAACCCGCTGCTCCGTGATGATGCCACCACATAGACACATTTGCTTGATGTCGCTCAATTCCAGTGCAGCACCAAGCTTCCATACCATGATGATAGCTCAGAGAAGGAGGCTTAAATGTGGTTTCAGGACCCACAACACTAAGCCAGC
>NW_010172685.1:0-13785 GCF_000695765.1 Mesitornis unicolor | reverse complement strand
AGGAATGGTTCCTGGATCCTTTTGGGTTGACCTCCCCGTTCACAGGCTCCTAATGCTTTCTTTTTCCTCTTCTCTGGATAAAAGCCATTGGCATCTCAGCTTGGAGCTGTATGGGCTATGTAGATGTTGCCCACCCTGCTCTGGGAGGCTGAATGGGGATGGAGTAGGCTTCTGGTAGCACTCAAGACTGCTGAGCATGAGAAGATCTTCTGTTACCACTAAGGGATTGCTGGTGATCACAACTGATTCAGAAACACACCACCTTTAATGCTGGTTTAATGTCAACCTAGAAGGGGAGTTCTCCCGCCTCCAGATAAAGCCTTTTCTTCCTGGGAACCAGATTTGAATCTTTTTCTTTGGAGGACCTCACTGCTGCAGGCATGAAATGGGCAAGCCCTTCACCTGTGACCTGACGTTAAGATCTATTTAGAGCCAGCGCTGTCTTGTCTTTGGCTTTTTGCAATGCCAGTGGCGTGGGATTGTCATCTCTGATCCAAGGCTTTACTGTTCGACAGGTATTTGTAATACTAATGAATAAAAATCGCACCTGAGCGGGCAAAGGGCCTCTGGCTATGAGGAGGATCTCCGCTCCGTGAGCTGCATTAGCACAGGGTGCCATTGTGCGGGCCTAATCCTGCCTTCCTCGCCCATCTGAAACCAGCAGCTTGCACCTGCCGAGAAAGCTGGGCTGGGAAAGAAAACTGTAAAACGAGACTTTATTTTATGATCCATTTATATTTATGATCCATTTTCCCTGGTGAGTTTAGGGGCTCCACGTGAAGTGACAGGAGCCTCTCCTGGATTATTTGTCGTGTGTTCATAGAGGGTACTTATTTGCTGTTTTTATACAGACGTGCAGTTTGGGGAGGTTCTGCTGGGTTGGACCCTCAATGAGTGCAGCTGCAGTTTGGGAGAGGAGGTGGCAAGGTCAGAGGTGCTGGGGTAAAAAGGAGGTGGGAAGGTGGCTGATGGCTCAGCACCCATCACTGTCCAATATTGATCCTTTGTGTGTGAGCCAGACTCGGTGTCTGCAGAGGAACTGGGATACACCCAGTACGCACCCAGTTTGAGTCTTCACTCAGGGTAGGACCGAATTCATCAGGTTTGCCGTGCAAACAGGGCTGGGCCCAGTGTGGGGCTGTTCCCATGTAGGGCCTGGGGGCAGGAACTGCACAGGGTGAAGTTGAATTTGCTGTTTCTGTACACAGACTTGCAGAATTGAGAGAGTTCATCTTGACTGGACATTCAGAGGTAGAGATTTGTTGAAAGCCAGATCATAAAGTGAATACTTTCAGGGGAAGCGGGTGTGAGCAGGAAAGGTAAGGGAACCCATCGGTGGTGAAGCAGGAAAACGTTTCCCTGTGCTGGAGAGCAGTGAAAGAACACAAATCTTTTATAGCTCTTTGTTTTCTGGTTACCATGAGGTTTTATTGCATATATACCTGCTGTGAGTACCTGACCAATCCTTTAATCCCCACTGCTCTCTGGTATAAATCATGATTAAGACAGAGCTAGACATGAGGAAAAAAGAGGTTCCTTGGTCTTCCATGGCTGTGCATGACTCCCCTGGTGTCTTCCTTGGCTTCACGCATTTCTCAGCTTTGGATAGCTTGTGATGGGACCTGGGTTACCCACATTTCTTAGCAGTCTGTGTTTCTTTAGGGCCTTTCTGCCAACAAGCACAAACACCCTTTGCAAAAGTTGGTGCTTTAAACTGTGGTCAGTCAGAACAGCACCATTTTTATTATCCCCGTTTCAGAGACGAGTGGAAGCAGAAGCCGTTTGCTCGGTGTCGTGATGTGAGGTGGTGGGACAGCCAGAAATGCAGCCCAAGAGTCCCCATCCCCAACCACAAAGTAACAGTGACAGAGGTGGCTGAGAGCAGGACCCAAGGACCAGGGTGAGCGCTCCCTTTGCCAGGAGCAGAGCCCGACATCCTGGCTCCCAGTCCCTTTCCTATCTCCCACTCCCACCCGCAGCTGGAAATAGAGCCCAGCAGCGCTGGCCAACAGCCCCTGCTGCAGCCACCGGCGCCTCCTCCTCTCCCTGTCCAACACGTTTAGTCCTTGTCCCAATGAGAACATCGTGGTCGTCTGTGACTCACTTGAAGTTGGTTTTTTTGGTCATTTCCTTAGCGCTGCCCACTCCCAGAGCAGGGCTGGGTTTTGCCCTTTAACCGTACACAGCCTGGCAGTACCTGGGGAGGCAGAACTGCGCCGATGGGGCTCCAGCCCGTGAAATCCCATCTGAACCCAGCAGAGCTCTCTCTGGTGACTGAGGGAAGCGAAATGATAGATTGCTGTCTCCTTGAAGGCTACAATTTAGTCCTCCCGTTGCAATATTTGCCTGCAGTTAATAAGCACCCTGCCTGCTCTGAGGAGGCTACTGTGGCTGGGCCATAAGTAAACCCAGCGAGACTGGAGCTTTCTAGGATTCAGGGGAAGGCTCTGGTAGGACCAGGGGATTGGGCAGGAGCCGAGCCAAGCATGACCCAAAGTGGAACTGAATTGGGACAGAGCTCTCAGAGTTACTCTGTGCTCAGCTTGGGCCTGATTCATCTCCAAACGCGGCATGAATTCATCTTTGAAGTGCTGGTGCGTGGCAGACTGGTTGGTGCACACCAGTTTTGTGTCTCTGCTTCCTCCCAGGTCTTCAGGAGAGCTGGTGGGAGCTTGCAGAGTTCAATGGGAGGCCGCTTTATTTTTGGAGACCGAGAAACCCATAACGAAATCCTACCTCCATTAAAATTAATGACAAAACATCCCTTGACGTTGCTGGGTCTAGAATCTTGTCCTGTTATTTAGTTCTTTATTGTGTTGCCAACTCTCACATCTGATGATATTTGCCATTTTCTTCTGGAGCCAGGTTCTGGAGTTGTGTGATGACTTGGGGAGCTCAGCTTGCATTTAAAACTGAAAAGTATGTTACTAATTCTCATTACGGCGGCGTAAACCTGAAAAAAACCATTAACCCAACGGGCTCAAAAGCCACAAAGCAAATACAGAGAAAAAGAGCAATATTTTGATAAATCTTTTAAGCTAATCCATGGTTTGGGGACATAGCTGATGGTGTCTGCGTTGGACAGTCCTGCTTTTGGTTGAGATCTTGTTTGCAACCTCTTACCCTAGAGGTCTCTGAGAGCCCACGTGTTAAGGGAGGTCAGTTCCCAAAAAAAACCCAACTTCCACTCCTACCTCATGAGCAGCATCTCAGGTTATTTGACATCTCAGAGACAGTTTTCCTTTTATTCTGGTGTCTGCAACTATTGGTACTGGTTGCAGAATGGAAATGGTCTTGACTAAAAGGAAAGAGAGCACCTTTACTTACTGCTGCAGGGATTCATACACCCAGGTGTGTCCAGAACATAGAGGTCATGCTTCATGTTTTAGAGGCAAAAAGTTGTGGCTGATCATTGGTCTGAGTTTGTGCAGAGCCATTCACTAGATTTGGCTTCAGAGGTAAGGAATTGTAATTCCCTGTTCTGAGTGTCCACGGTTCTTTACAAAACCATCCTGCAAACCTTTGGCTTGAAGCTGTCCCCACAAGCAGTCACGGAAATGGGATCTCCTGGTGCTGCTCGCATGGAAGCAAATTGCAGTAATGCAAATATAGACGAGATCTCGCCGTGATCCGTTTTGCCCGCCCGTGTCAGACCAGTTATCAGACACCTATTGCAGCAGCCTGGATTTGGCCAAGTATTGAAGCATGCGCTGAAAGTGTTGTAAGCAGGTACTTAAAGTCGTGTTTAATTCCCATTTAAGCCAAGAATTACTACCAATACTTAACGCTAAGCAGGTATGTGAGTGGGTTTTGGGGTTTTTTTTGGATCAGAGCTCAGCCTTGTAGGATTGGGGGTTCCTGGACTTAGCCCAGGCCGCAGGAAGCTGTGGGGGCAGCGGAGTTTGAAGTCCAACTTCCTCGAAGTTCCTACTTGTCAGGTGTGTGCTCCACCCTCCAGTAATAAGGTGACATTGCCAAAACCCTGCTCTTTCAGGGCAGTTTTGTTTGTAGATCTCAAAGCATTAGTAAAAGAGGATCAACACCCATGCACAGAACTGGA
Organism: Mesitornis unicolor; assembly: GCF_000695765.1. Taxonomy (NCBI): domain Eukaryota; kingdom Metazoa; phylum Chordata; class Aves; order Mesitornithiformes; family Mesitornithidae; genus Mesitornis; species Mesitornis unicolor. Next base: position 9,725 of record NW_010172685.1, on the reverse strand, counting down.
AACTGGAGTCCTGAGTCCCTCTCCAGTTCTCTGTCCCTGCCTCCAAGCGTTATTTATTACTGTTAATTACTTACTGTTAATTGCTTCTCGTTTCATCACAATAAATCGAGAAAGAAAATGCATTGAGCAGTTGCAGTGCCAGGCATTTGAAAAGGAAAAGCATTTCAGCTGTTCCCAGCTGTGAATACAGATCATTTGGAGTGCCCTGAACTGCCTGCTCCTTCCATTACCTTTGCAGATGTCTCTGCAGCCGCCCAGGAGTTCAGTCCCAATTTAGGGTTTGCTGACCAGGTCCCCAGGAGCACTGAGGCTGACTGTGCCATCCTGGAAAACTCCACTAGGAAATGGCTGGAACAGCTGAGAAATCGGACAACCCAACGTATTCCAGGCATCTCCTGCTGCCCTCCCCCTTCAGATCAGCATGTACAACAAGATCTGTCTGCAAACTCCCACCTGAGTTAGCTTTCCGTAGGAAAGTTGCTTTAAAGCGTGCTTTTACTGTGGAAAGGTTTCCTCTTTTATCCGCAAACTTTGATTTAAACATTTTTGGAAGTCAACAAATTTTTTCCATCAGAAAGTGAAGGAAATTTCCATGGGGAATTTGAGCGATGTGAAAGGGTGTTTTTAAATTGTGTGAGAAAAACGTATCTACAACAAGGTCTGATCTATCCCCTGACTTTCTGACTAGCACTGGAGAATGTTGTTACTCCAAGAAGTCAATGCTCAGCTTTTAGGAGAGAAAAAGGTGTGAGGTTCTCAATGTGATCCCTAAACACACATTTCTGCTGGGCTGATTCTGTGAGGATGCTGCGTACTCCTGGCCCTACTAAAGGTGATGAGTTTGGGGGGTTTTTCTGTACCATGAGGTCCTGCATTTCAGTGTTTAATATCAGGTACTCTGATCTGAAAATTGTATCTGCTGGCCTTAATTCTTAAATTTGGGACTCCAAAATTAAGTGGATAAGAGGGACCTGATTGCTTAGAATCTGAGCATCCCATCCCATATCAGCACCACCAGACACAACAAGAATGCCAGGGCTTTAAAGGTTTGCTTGGAGACTCTAAAGGTTTGCTTGTGAGGCATAAGACCCTCTCCAGAAAGTGATATTTGTTGAAGAAGAGACGATGAACAGCACAGCAAAACAGTGAGGAGTCTGTATGGGGAGTTACTGGGAGGCTCTTCCCAGGTTAGGGGTTCCTATGGAGCGGCTGCTGCAGCTTGACAGGTCTGAAGCTATAAATCCTGCCAATGAATTTGAGTCAGAGCGGGAGCCCTGGCACCTCCTGAACATGTTCAACTGCTGAAGGGGGTTATTTAGGTCTCTGCCACCCACGACGTACGATGTGAAAGACATCACCCAGGTTCCTGTGGAAACATTAAAAGAAATATGGGGGCTGGCTCGCTTTCCTTTGCCAACTACAATTTAGCTGAGTTGCATTTGCAGGTAGGTGCAGGCTCAGGAGAGAGGGAGAAGGAGAGCGAGCACAGGCTTGGAATGAACATCGTGTAGCCCAGGGCCTCTTTGCAAATCAGGGGGATGATGAACCCCAGGGCTGGTGTATTGCACTGCTTTACCCCCTGCAACCAGAGAAACTCAGATTTTAGCACAGAAAATGCACAGCTCAATCCCCAAAAGTTATAGTGGCTTTGGCAGCGGATTCTGCGATCCGTATTGCTGCCCAAAATGAGGAATTTTCTGCAAATCACGATGTCTGATGTTGGGTGTCAGAGTTGGACCCTCCTGTGCAAAGCGCTGGAGACAGCAGGGATGGTCCCAAACCTGGAAAGCTTAAACAGAGGAGCCAGAATGGACAGAGATCTGGGAACGCTGCTCTCTCCTGTTACCACTACGCAAACAAAGCACAAAGAAGGCAAATGAATTTGCTCAAGGCTATGCAGGAAGGAGCCAGGAAGCAGAGTCACATCCCCGAGCCCCATCCCATCGCTCCAGCTGTTCCCCTCCCAAACATGCAACACCAAATCATCCTTGTGCACCCCACAACAGGAGAGACCTGGGATCTGCTGGGGGCTGAGGGCAGGAACCTGTGGGGATAGAAATTCCCAGGGGATCCCTGCATCTGCTTTGGATGGGGTAAGGGCTGGGAGCATGGGAGCGTGTCCCCAGCAGTGTCCCCATCAATGTCCCCAGCGAAGGGGGTCACCAGGCTTTGTTCTCGGCAGCCCCATGGGCAGAGGGAAGGAGCAGTGCTGGGCTGCGCAGGGAACCAAGGCCAAGCCTCTGTGCTGGAGGGGAGATTCTTTATGAATGTGAGGAAGGAAAAAGGAGGATTAATGAGTGCAAAGGGTGGGGATGGAGCCCAGGGCATGAAGATTCCCAAGCCATAATGTCTCAGGTGTGTACATAGATATTTATATAAATATCTGGGAACTGTTTTGAAGGTTGAATGAAGGTTCAGGGCTTTACAGCAGGAGGGATGACCCTGCGGTTAAAGTGTTGGCCTAGATTTCAGAAAACCTGCTCTCCTTCTGTGGTTCTCAGTGCAGCTGTAGACAAACTGCCGAGCTTTTCCCTGCCTCAGTTTCCCAAACTTCTGTTTATGCCCTGCACCCCTTTCCTTGGGGGAAGGGACTGTGTCTTCTTTTGTATCCCCCATGCTACGTGTGGTAGGATATAATCAGGTAACTCATCTAGATACTGGTGTGGCCCTGCAGGTAGTGGGATATACTGGGAAATGTCCATACTATAGTGAGAAAACTGCTAAAGATTTGGGGGAATGAACTATGGAAGCTTCAGGCTCCCGAGGTGTCCATCCTAATTAAAATTTTGTAGCTGAAAACTCCAGTGGAGGTGGGGGGAAAATTAAATTTTCTGAAATTTGGTGAAGTTTTGGTGAAGTTTTGCTTCGTGGGTTTTCTGCATGGAGAAAAGTAATTTTTTTTCTCCCAGTTCTAGATCTGCATTTCCACAACTGTGGGGCAGCAGAGGAGGTGGGGAGCTGGAATTCAGCCGAGTCTTGATGGAAAGGCTGAGGTTCAGGGGGGTCTTCTCAGCAGTGCCCGGTGGCGAAGGAGAGTTGGTCCAAGAGGAGAGCACCCCCCTCCTCCAGACCCCAGATGAAAGGGACGGGCAGAGACAGGGCATTGACAGCTGCATAGAGGTAATCGTTACTTCAGCAGATCTTAAAAGCTTTGATAATCCCCATCTCCCCCCATTTCATCCCAATCTCTTTGAGTCTTCACTGGACGCCAAGGGTGGATTTCTTGACAGACAGGCATTCCCAAGAAACGATGTGTCCTGGCTTTCCTGTGCTTTGATACCTTTTCCATCTCTTTCCATCACTGCCACCCGTGGCAGAGCCGTGACTCCAGCTTTACCCCTTTTGCATGCCAAAATGCCTCTGCAATGGGGCTCCTTTCTGTGGCCATCCCCTCCTTGGCTTCACAGGAGGCTGCCAGGAGCTGGGTTGAGTCTCCATGCCCACCTAACCCCATGGCGCCTTCCAGCCAGGGTATTTTACAGCTACCAAGCAATGGACAGCGCTAATTTCCCATTGTCCTGGCTTGCATTCAAACCAGGGACAAGGAGAAACATCTCCAGGCTCATTCCCATTCTCTTTAGCCATCTGGTCCTACATTGCTGGAGCCTTCCCTGCCTCAGGAGGCCCAGCTCGGCTCTTTGTGGTATCTTCCCTTCTGCCAGGCTCCGTCTCCGCTTTCATCCCCGGTGCCATGCCCGCCCCCTCATCCCCTTTGATTCTGGGACCTGAAGAGCAGACCGGTTTCGGGAACGTCTTGTCAAGTCCACCTCCCCCCTCCTCCTCCCCAGGGGCCTTCTGCATCGTCTCCCCGCAGTGCAGAGGGAGATCAAAGCCCAACCGTCTTTTTTTAGCTGGGGGAGGAATGCGCGATGCCTCCTGCGCTGTCGCCAGCCCGGCAGAGCGTTCCTCTCCGTAACTGGAGACTCCCATGGCTGGAGGCGGCCGCGGGATTGACAGGTGACACCGAGCAGCCTGGGCCTTCCCAACAAGTCTGACTTTGCACCGAGAGCTTTCCGTCAAGGATTTGGAGATGTCTGCGGTTAAGATGGGATGTGCCTCACGATATTCAGCTTACCTGGATGGAATTAACCCTTTCCAGAGCCTGGTCTGTCTTTTCTGCTCCAAGTTAGAGTGATGCGTGGCTTCTTTCTGTTATTAGTAAATGGTTTTGGTTCTCTTTTCCTGCCCATCACACAGCTCCCATCAGCCGTGTCTCCCTGTTCCTCAAGGCTGCTGTGACATTGGGGATCTGCTCACCAATGGGTTGGTGATGGCCAGGTTTGCTGGGGTGACACCTGCATGCAAGCTCCATCAGCAGCTGGGATCTTACTGGGAGCATAAACTGTCACCACTTCAGCTGAAAAATTGCTCCAGTGTTTCCCACAGCGGCAGAAGACTCTGAATCACCTGCCCAAAAAAGTTCAATGCCCCATTTTGACCTTGAGGGTTACACCGAACCCATATCTTTTGCTGCAAAAAGCCTGGGAGGAGATGTATCTACTGTAAGCCTGATACCTTCTTTGGGGCAGATTCAGACTCAGTTCCTACACGTGAATTTTTCCCAAGCTCAGCACCATTCTGGGCAGGGACTCCTGGCATCCATAAGGGAGCAAAGATGGGATTCCTCAAACCCTGGAGCCTCGGGCAGGTTTTCTGTGCCTCTGTTCCTGGCAGGGAGTGCTGTGAGCTGCCAGTAAGACTCTGATAAAGACTTTGCTCAGAGGGATTGTTCATTGAATAAATGAAAAGGAAACAGCGTGAGTAGATGGGGAGGAGGTAAATTCTCTGCCCTTATCGCACCCTGATTAACAGAGACCTCAGTCAGAGGAGAACTGTGTTCAATGAAGCAATCGTGTGTGTTTATAATGTTTATGCATATTGTTAGGGCGTTTTTCTTGGACTGCGGGAGTCAAGTCAATCCTCTGGTACCTTCCCTATCAGGCAAAGCCATCTCCTCCCCCTGGACCCCTTTGTTCGCTTTGTCTGCTTAAATTGGGGAGCTCTTTAGACAAGGGGTGTCTTGCTCTGGGCATGTACCAAGCTTAGCACAAGGGGCGCAGCACCGTGCATTTCAAGCAAGGAATCAGCCTCTGAACTCGAACTGTTTGCATTCTCCATCCAAAGGACTCGCTGAGCCTTTGAGAGGCTCCATCCAGCCCTGCGTGGCAGATCCTCAGCCTGATTCCTTCAGTGGGGAAACTGAGGCACAGAACGGCACTGCGGGGTCATATGCTGATCCTGTGGCTGAGTGGGGAATGCAGACAAGGTCTCTTGCCTGCTGGGCCTGTGCATTAGCCACAATCCATCTCCCTGCCCAAGGCCCTTTCTGTGTTCAAAGTGTTCCTCAAACAATTGAGGTCTTTGAACTCCTCCTCATCCTGGTTAGTTTGAAAGTGGAGGCAGGGAAGGAAACACCTTCCTAAACCTAGCCCCTAGCCAGCCAATACTGCTGGGAACTGTGTTTGATTAGGCCTGGGGAGCAGTAATTTGGTCTGAGGTTTAGAAAAGAATCCTTTCCTCCCTGGTTAGGAGGCTGCTTCTTACGAAGAGCAGAAGGATTAGGTACTGTCTCCTCCAAAACAGAGCTTGCTTACTGCTCAGTGAGATTTACTCATGCTTGCTCCTCCTGTGATGTGCCCCTCTCTGCCAAACCGGTGTTTCCCCTGGCCTCCATCCCTGGCATTTCTCTGGGAAGAGAGGAAAGCAGGGGCCACGTTATCTTTTGGAGCTGCTGTCGATCCCTAAGCAGTGACACAGGCTCTCAGGAGCTGTGCAGAGAGGATGGACCATAGGGAACAGCTAAGGATGCTCACGGATCAGCCTGACTCCTGTGCAACAAGATGGGGAAAAGCAGGTTTTTCCATGGAGAAAATGAATTGCAAATGAAAGAGTGGGGCAGGACAACCCCTAAGTTGAAGAAAGGGTGGGCGCCTCCTTTCTAACCAAGCCTCTCCATGAGCTTACCCAGCACTTCCAAATATCCCATCCCTTCAGCTTCCTGCCAGAGCCGAGAGGGAAAGGGCTGAAGCTCTATGGGAAAAGCTGATCTTGTGGTATTTCCTGCTTAGACTGGAAGCCAGCCACGCGTGAGGCTCTGCGTGAGCTCCGCAGCCCAGGAAAGCACAGATCGGGGAGCTGGGGTTGAGCCGTGTCGTGCCTTCACTCTCAGCAGGCGGGAGAGCTGCCAGCCCCGCACACCCCTGTGTCTGAAGCACTGGAGATCGATGCAAAAAGCCAGGGCTGATGGCAATGACATAGCAAGAAAAATCGAACTCCATTTCTTGATTTCACTCAGCGCAAGGCTCTCAGCTGATGAGTCTGATTTACCAAAAATGTGATATCATATGCTGCCTTTAGCAATGCAGTGAGAACCTGCCCCACACTTCGGGCCCAGGCACACAAATGTGCCCAGATATTGGGCAAAATGAAACTATTAAAGGTTTGCCCACAAATCCAGAGGCTGTGTGAGCTTCCCATCATCTTTCCAAAATTTCCCTCCGTAGTCACTGCCAAATGCACAGGTTCAGGTGTGTGGCTGAGCAGGAGTGCAGGGAAAGGGGCAGAGTGGGTGTCAGAGGACATGACCTGGGTGTTCTGCACAGGGAGAAGGTGAGCTCTGAACAAGGCATCCAACAAGTCACTTTGAAGTAATTCCTGATTAATTAGCAAGTATCAAATGGTTGCTTTTTGCAAACAGGTTTCCAATAACAGCACACGCTTTAACTAAAACCTGTCGCTATTACGCCATAATTTAAGTTCTCACTTCCAATGCCATATTCTGAACTGAAAACCAGATTTTTGAGGGTTTTTTGCCTCATCTTCTCAGCAGATGGAAATGCATGTGACTGCGCTGCGATGAATTCAGCTGTTGTTGGTTACTAGCAGCTGAAGTTCCGCTCCCGTGTTTTTAAATAATAATAATTGTGATGCTTTAAAGATGCCCTCAGGCCCCCGAGCATAATTTATCTTTTCATCTGTGTTTACGCAGCACTTAGAACAACGGGATCTATATTCTGATTAGGGGCTTTGGTCATTGCAGTAATATATATATGTAACGTGAAATGATTGGGAAGAAAAAGGGGAGCTTGTAGGAAAATATTTGGAATGCCTTCTCTTTTTATCGATTTCGAAGCCTGTAATATTAAGAGATCTTCGGTTTTTAGTTTAGAAAATTGCAAGTGGCTCTTACAAAGATGCTTTGCTCCCCCTGGTCAGGCTCTTGGTCACTGCCTGCATTTGCTGCTGGCCAGGCCACCGAGATGCCACTGAGATGCAAAGGAAGCCAAGTGTTTCACTGCTGTACCACCAACACAAAACCAGAGCTGCTCTAACGCCAGCTCTTGGGGCATGATGATGATTATTATTCATTCTAACATCTCAGTACTTCTTACAATTTATTACAAACCTTTTACTGAGTCTTGCTGGCACAGCAGCAGGATGGAGAGAGCTCATCTGTGGGTGGAAAAGGGGAAGCACCCGGTGCCTTTGCACTGTCCGAATAGATTTGGGATGCTAAGCCTATTTCCTAAACTCACCTCCTGTTTCTTGGCCATTACACCAGAGATAAACCACCACTCTTTATGTGCAAGGTCTATAGAAGGACAGCAGTGTCAGACCACGCAGTCATTCTGCGCTGCAGGAGTTTGTTTGTGCAGGGCCACAGGAGGAGATTTTGCAGGGCAACGAGTCCCTGCAGGGGCAGGGCAGTGCTGTGGGGAGGGTCCTGACCACCCCCAGCGCAGCTTTTGGCTCTGCTGTAGGTTTTCTGGCTGGCTTGGATAGGACACATCTCTCTTCAGTGCCTTAACACCTCCCAGTCCCCTTCCTACCGTCTGTGAATTTAGGACACTGGCTCTTCCTTCCTGGTGCTGGTCTGTAGGTACCATAAGCCCAGATCACAGCAGCTGCTCTTGGTTGTCAGTATTTACCCCATGAGCATCCCTGGCAGCCTGGGATCTCCTGTGAGTGCTGCAGCCTTTCCTACCACAGCTAAGAGTCCTCCCCATCCCACAGCTCCGATTGCACTCCTGGGCCCAAGGGATGCTTTTCCTTCCGCTCCCCATCACCGCAAGATGTCTCTGTTCAGCTGCGCCAAGGCAGAGCCTTGCGGAGGGCTGGGTGTGGGGGGGAAGCTTCAGCCAGAAGGGAGATCTTGTTTGGCTTAGAGGGAATTAGGGTGGAAAATCTCAGCAGCTTCCCCAAGATCTCTCACTTGATCTGCCTGGCGTCCCCTTTCTTGTGCCGTGCTCAGCCCCTCGGTGGGCTGCACCCTGCTCCGGGGGACTGTGCATCCCACCGGCACCGCGGTCACAGCCTCCTGGAGCTGGAGGTTTCCTTCAGAAAGACTTTCTTGAAGCCCTTGAGCTTTGCTGGGGGATCGCACAGCTCCGGGCTCCTCGGCGGCTCCCACGTGTCTGAGAGGCTTCAAGAAATCCTGCCCGGACTGAAATGATTCCTCAGCAGGGTCCTTAGTGAGAGATAACACACGGGAGCCTCGATGTCCGCGTGTCCCTGTCCTCTCCCCTGGATGCTGTGGTGCAGTGGCTGCAGAAGTCGCGGGGAGTCCACCAGCTGCGGTTGTGTGGTGCCACCAGCAAGAGTCAGGCTAGGGGACAGAAAAGGCTGTTCATGGATGGACACAGCCCTCTCCCATGAACCTCACAAGGGGAAAAAAGCCAGGATGTGAACACTTTTGGTCACCCACTTCACTTTTGGGAGGTACCCTGGCACGGGGGCACCCAACTGACCTGGCTCCGCAGGCGGCACCTGCTGTGTTTGTGTTTGTCAGCACCACTCAGACCTTGACCCAGCCGAGGGACAGGGGCTGTGGGTTCAGAGCACACGGGGATGATGCCACATGGCTGCATCATTTGGCTCCTGCCTCGCTGTGCGTGGGGGTGGGCGGCAGAAGGAGGAGACTCGCAGCTGACCAGGGGTGCAAGGGGTTTGCAGACCAGCTTGGACCCCGCTAATTGGGTCCCTGGGGAAAACGGAGAGCGTGACGTTATTTGGCAGAAGGCAGGAGGGTGATTCTGCCGCCTCCGCTGTGAGTGAGGAGCCCGATACAACTCTTTGCATCCGAAGGGTCTCTGTGGAGCGTCCTTTTGCTTATTCCTGAGTGGAGCAGGGAGCTGCAGAGATCCCTGAGTGATGGTAGAGCAGCCACCACCCTGTGCCATCCACTGCTGCTGGGGTGGACAGAAGATGGTGCTGTGACCCTTTGCAGCTGTCCTGGGGCAGCCCTGGGGCTCACTTGTGTTGCCATGTGGCTTGTCTCTAGTTATCTTAGTGACAGCAGCAATCCCCTGGTGGCAATTGCTCCAGATCCCAAACTGGTCAGAAATGACCATGAAGTTCACTATTCTGGAGTCCAGTGGCCTCCATTCCCTTCTCTTTTGCCTCCTTAGAGATACTCTTAGCAAAAGCCTTAAGAATATTTAGTGTCCACCTCTGCCCCTCATGGCCCAGAGCCATCTCCCTGCTGGGAACGGGTGATGCATGGAAATGGGGAGAGTGGCTCTGACTTTGCTGATCTGCTCCCAGCAACCAGAAAGACCAAATCCATCTTAATTCCGTGCCCACTTGTGATCTGAACATCAAAGAGCCTGGCTGGAAGGGGATGGGATGTGACCAGAAAAAAGTCCCTTACATCCATCTCGGCTCTAACACAGCATCACTCATCCACAGGCTTCAAAGCATTGACAAACAATGATAGGACAAGAGGT
>NW_010172684.1:350-1162 GCF_000695765.1 Mesitornis unicolor | reverse complement strand
CCTCAGTCCACAGGGGTGGAAGCCAGTGACGCCATTTATGCCTTCTCTCCGTCACATGACCACTGCCTGCCTTCCCCATTGGCTGAGCTCTCGGCGCTCTCGCGCTGGCCCTGCCGCAGTGACCCCTCCCATGGTGACACTGCCCGGTAGCGCCGCTTCCCGCCGCGGCAGCACCGCCCCCCCCCCAGCACGAAATTCCCGCCGAACGCTGAGGGAGCGCCTCCCTGCACCCCCACCGCCGCCATTTTGGTCTCCCTGAACCCCCGTGGTTGCTTCATTCGTTTGAAATGTTTATCAGAACAGTTTCCATAACCACATTCTTAGCAACTCCACTCATGTATTCATTGCTGTTTACTTAAACAAGAACTGATAAAACCTGGCTTAAGGAAAACTTACATTTGTCTCTCACAGCCCCAGGGGTGCCGGGCAGGCCTTGCCAGTGTTACGGATATTGGAAAAATCAATGTAAAAGTCTCTTAGAGGAGTGTTAAAGCTGTTAATGAACCTATATATAGCCCAGGCCCTATTTTAGCTACAGTTTGTTTTATCCACTAAAAGTACATCTGTCTAAAAGGACATCTACTAAAGGTAGAACCAACCAACCCAACTGCTGATCACCAGCGATGCCCATTCTGTAAAGCAATTCAAAGGTGAAAAATGCTTTGCTTTGACCATCACTGGAGCCTTGACCCTTTGTTATACGAAACAGGCCCCTCAGCTTTCCTAGGCAAGTCTTTGACCCAAGGGCCTTGGAGGGTCTCTCCCTTTTAAGTCTGGGGGCTGTGGGGGGAACAGAGGCACCCCCCGACCCA
>NW_010172684.1:0-249 GCF_000695765.1 Mesitornis unicolor | reverse complement strand
GCTTGCTTTGTTGGAGAAACCATTCCCCTTCGCAGCCGGCCGTAATAAAGAAGTGTCTGCTGAGCTGCAGCACATTGGTGTCGGTCAGTTCTTCTCATCCGGGTTTTTCGGTGACAATGGCAGTCCTCTGAAGTCCCTGCTGACTGGAAAAAGGGAAACATCACACCCATTATTTTAAAAGGGTAAAAGGGAGGACCCAGGGAACTACCAACATGTCAGCCTCACTCATCAGAGTGCTGCAGGAACTAC
>NW_010172683.1:11114-13481 GCF_000695765.1 Mesitornis unicolor | reverse complement strand
GGAAGGGACAGTTCTCTTCTTCTCCTCCCCCCCTAAACCTCTGGGACTATTTTACTTTTGGGTTTTGGGCAGAAGAGGAGGGAGGCAGGGGACACCAAGCCTGACCCCATCCAGCAGACAATTTCCAGCTCTTTAGCACCCAATGAAAGATTTATTTCTTTTTCCAGGAGGTGAAGTGTGTAAAAAGCTGAAATAATAAATAACAGCCAGGTTGTGCCAAAGGCAGGGCGGTTCCTCAGCCAGACACAGCAAGATGAGGCTGGGGAGAGTTTGCTGCGGGCTGGGAACACTTTGGTGGCAGATTGGGGAGGGTTTCAGCAAGAAGGAGTCCTCAGCGCACAGAGCAGCTCAGCACTGCGGGGAATGGGGGGGATTGGTGGTGTCACCGTGACCCTGGGGATGGGGACAGCCTCTGCCGGGCTCTGGTTGTCCCCTTCAGCCACTGCCAGGCGATGGTCATACCCGGGTGGCTGGAGGGGACCACAACACCCGCGGGTTTCCCTTTGCAACTGGGAATGGGAGCTGGGACCGTTTACAGGGGCTTTGCGAGCACCAGCGCTGCAGCTCTTGGGGTGCTGTAGCTCATGGGTGCTATGGCTTAGGGGATGCTGTGGTTCACAGGGTGCTGTGGTTTGTAGGGTGCTGTATCTCATGGGTGCTGCAGCTCACGGGATGCTGTGGTTCATGGGGTGCTGTAGCTCATGGTTGCTGCAGCTCATGGGTGCTGCAGCTCACAGGGTGCTGTAGCTCACAGGGTGCAGCAGCTCAAAGGGTGCTGTACCTGGCAGGGTGCTGTACCTCATGGGTGCTGTAGCTTACAGGGTGCTGTGGCTCACAGGGTACTGTATCCCATGGATGCTGTGATTCAGAGGGTGCTGTATCCCATGGATGCTGTATCCCATGGGTGCTGTATCCCATGGATGCTATGGTTCACAGGGTGCTGTATCCCATGGATGCTGTATCCCATGGGTGCTGTATCCCGTGGATGCTGTGATTCAGAGGGTGCTGTATCCCATGGATGCTGTATCCCATGGGTGCTGTATCCCATGGATGCTGTGATTCAGAGGGTGCTGTATCCCATGGATGCTGTGATTCACAGGGTGCTGTATCCCATGGATGCTGTATCTCATGGATGCTGTACCCCATGGATGCTGTATCCCGTGGATGCTGTGATTCACAGGGTGCTGTGGTTCCCATGGATGCTGTATCCCATGGGTGCTGTATCCCATGGATGCTGTATCTCATGGATACTGACCCCAAGGATGCTGTATCCCATGGATGCTGTAACCCATGGGTGCTGTGCCTATCAGAGCACTGCTGTTTCCCCAGCACAAGCCGTGTTGTTGGCGAGGTGCGAGCCAGCAGAGCCCAGCACAAGCTGTCAACAGCGACTGCCGCTCGCCCACCACCGCACCTGGGAAAAGGCAGAGGCGACCTCTTCTGAGGCAACCTCTCCTTCTGGGGGGCTCTTTGCTCCCCAAAACGCTCCCTGCTCCCCTCTAAGCCCCTGAGGGGACCCCCAGGAGCATCCCTGATCACTGTGCCCAGCTGCCAGCAGCTCCTGTCCTGCTCTGGGACATCTTTAGGATGAGAATGAGCTCTGGTGCCTCTGAGATCGCATCCCACCTCACTGCCTGCGGGGGTCCGAGCCCCCTGCCCGGCAAAGGCTGGGAGATGAAAACCCGGGACTGGAGATGCTGGGAGGGTGAGGTCTGTCTCCAGTAAGAGACCGGGCTCTTTGCTACTGGAGAAAATGTAAAAGGAGAGCATCCTTGTGAGAGAGAAGCAGTGCAGGCTCCTTGCAGAGGTCACTGCCCCCACTCCCCCACCAGCCGCTCCAGATCCCACTGAGAGGAAAAAGATGGTGCAGAAGGGACCCGAGGAAGGGGAGCAGGGGCTTTTCCTGCAGCAAGGATGAGCAGGGTGGGAGCAGGTGGCTTCAGTTCTGACATCGGACTGGTGAGGGCTCCTATGTTGGGGCCTTGGATTGCCCTGACAGCTGCTCCTCCATTCCAGTACCCCACTTCTGCATCCCAGCATCACTGGTCCTCCATTCCAGCACCTGTCTCCTCCATCTCAGCTTCTCCATCCCAGCACCCATCTTTTCCATCCCTGCACCCAGTGTCTCCATCCCAGTTCTTCCATATCTGTTCCTCCATCCCAGCTCCTCCATCTCAGCTCCTCCATCCCTGCATGTTACTCCTCCATCCCAGTATCCCTGCTCCTTCATCCCAGCACCCAGCTCCTCCACCTCAGCACCCCACTCCTCCATCCCAGCATCCCTTCTCCTCCATCTCTGCCCTCAGCTTCTCCATCCCAGCTCATCCATCCCAGCATCCCTGCTCCTCCATCCCTGTTCCTACATCC
>NW_010172683.1:0-11083 GCF_000695765.1 Mesitornis unicolor | reverse complement strand
CTCCATCCCTGCTCCTCCACCTCTGCACTCAGTGCCTCCATCTCAGTTCCTCCATCCCAGCTCCTCCATCTCAGCACCACACTCCTCCATCCCAGCATCCCTGGTCCTTCAACTCTGCACCCAGCTCCTCCACCTCAGCACCACACTCCTCCATCCCTGCACCCTACTCCTTCAGCCCAGCACCCAGCCGAGTTTGGAGCCCCCCCTCGTCTCCCCTCCTAGGCTGACTCATGCCCTCCACAGCGCAGATGCTCAAACTCCAGTCACTTCTGCCGCTTGAAAGCCACAAATGCATCCGGGCTCGCGCAAGGCCATTTATTCCCTCCCCGCTGCCGTCGTAGCTGCCAAAAATAAAATAAAATAATAATAATAAAAAAAAAGAAAGCAAAAAGACCTCCTAAAAAGCAAACTGTTCTGTGTCTCTTCCGGCTGTGCTGCCGAGTCACTCCCCAAAGGGTTTTTATTTTGTCTTGGCGGGATCCTAATGCATTTCTGTCCCGACAGCCAGACATCGCATCCCATGGGAATGAAGGGGCTGCCCGGGCTCCTACTCATCCATGGCCGGGGTCTGTGCCCAGCTGCTCCCACCACCGCCCTGGGGTGGATCATGTGGAAATCTGCTTTACTTCTTTGCTCTGAGATGGCTTTTTGGGGGGTGGGAGGGGAAAGCGCTCAGGTTCCCTACCCTCATGGCCCAGGGGGAAAGCAGACCAATGCCTCTGGGACCCCATCCCAGGAGATGGAGCAGGGGGTTGGGGCTCATGGAAGTGGGTTAATTTTGGGGGCTGTGCAATGGGAAGGAGATCTGTGGTGGTGGCTGTGTCTCCCAGGGCACTCTCTCTCTGCAGATCCCCCCTTTTTGTTCTCCCAGGGCAGCCTGGGCTGGAGACTGGGGACACCAGCAGACCTTGAACCCCCAGGTGTCCTGTGAGGGGAGTGGCACTGATGGGACATTCACTCTGAGCAGCCTGGGTTGGGTTGGGATGGGATGAGTTGGATGGGATGGGATGTGTTGATGGATGGGATGGGATGGGATGGGATGGGATGGGATGAGTGGGATGGGATGGGATGAGTGGGATGGGATGGGATGCGTGGGATGGGTCAAGATGGGATGGGATGGGATGGGAGGCTTTCTCCAGGCAGAGCAACAGCCAAGGGTCCTCTGAGACCCCAGGGCAGAGGGATGGTCCTTGTACATCTCCTATCAGCAGCACTAAAATGAACTTGGGAAATGATGGCATGACTGGAGTGGTGGCGCCAGGCCCTTGCAATGAGCTGGTCCTGCTCTGGAGTGCCAGAAGTGCTGGTTCCTGCCCCTTCTGCCCAGCCCATGTCTAACCCAGGCCTTGGCTCTGACCTTCTGGGGTTCCCTTTGCTTGATTTCTTGGGTGCTTTGCCCATTGACATAATCCATGAGTATCCTGCACAGGGCATTGGGCTCTGAAGCCAGATGGGACCATTGGACCCAGGCTCCCACACCTCACCTGGTGCCTCCTGGTCCCAGGAGCCATGGCAGCACCATGCCCCACGTTGTATGACCGGGCACTAACAGAGGTTGGACAACTTTATAAGGCCACGGAGCTGAAATTTTCACATCACATCTCCGTCGTTCATGCAGAAAGCAGTGGCACCGCAGGAACAAGATGCTAAGTCTTCTTGCATCCCATCCCATCCCATCCCATCCCATCCCATCCCATCCCATCCCATCCCATCCCATCCCCCCTATACTGAAAGGAATTCGGAGAGCAGGAGCTGTACCCAGGTCTGAGGAGGGATTTCGGGCTGCAGGAAGGGTTCCAACAAGGAGGACACCCAAAGAAAGGACCTGAACTTGGTCTTCTCCTCTCACCACATCCCTGTGCTGCTGGGTTTGGGCTTTGCCCTTCCTCCAGCCTGGGAATTGGGAACTTTTCCTGCATCAGCTCATTTTTTTTCATGGAATCACAGCATCATTTGGTCGGAAAAGAACTTTAAGGTCATCGAGTCCATTCATAACCTGTCCACCAGGTTATATCCCAGGGAAAGACCCTGAGCAACCCATCATCCCAAGGATTTGGAGAGTGGCTTGGTAGATCCCAGGAGATGGGGCATTGGGTGATGCAGGCATGGATGGGCAAAGGGGGTGTCAGACCTCTGACTGCATCCCCACTGTGCATCGTGGTGAGGATGGTGGCATGTCCAGCCTCATTGGCATCGCTGCTCCCTGATGCATCACCAACCTCTGCAGCCCGGCTCGATTTAGCTCCGGTAAATGGTTTGGTTTCCTGATCTGATTTTTCCTGACGCGAAGCCGCCCTTGCCCTGCCTCTCCCCGCCGCGGCGGCTGGATGGATGCGGTCCCCGAGGACCTGACACTTGTCTGCAGAGGTGAGAGGGGGTGAACCACCTCCTCCTCCGCCTCAGCAAACCCAAAGAGGCAGCCAATGCACTGGGCAGGGAGTGAGGACCCCCCCTTCAAAACACCCCCTGCCCGCACCCCCAAAACAAACCCAGCCCGGCAAGAGCCTCATGATCTCTTAAAAACCCAACAAAAACACCAAAATGGTTGTTCGTGCCATCTGGAGCAAAAGAAAATGGAATTTTAATTAAAAACTCATGAGCTAGATGCTATAAATACATCGTCTTGCTGTAAGTTATTCACCCATCAGGAACACGGAGGTCGGCGCCTGGGCTCAGCTCTTGGAGTAACATTGGAGTATTTCTTTTTTATTTCTGGGGATATATTTTCTTTCCCCCCCTTGAGTTTCCCATTCAGCCCAACTTCTTCCCAAGCCCTGGCGAGCGGCAGCGCCCCAACACCCAATTCTTGGTAGTTTTGGGGTGCCCTGGCCGAGCTCAGATCTCCCTGTCTGCAGGGCTGGAGGCCGGCAGAGCTTGCCAGCCCTTGGGCTGTGTCCAGCAGATCCCGGCAGCAGCGGTGCAAAGCATCACTCTGGGTAATTCGGGGCCTGGGTTTCTTCTTTCCAAGCACTGGGATTGAACCAGCAGCAGTGGGGAAAGCAGCTACCATTGGGGAAAACCCAAATTTGCAGTAACAGAGCCCACACTGCCAGGCACGCTGCTCCCCCCAGATCAGCCATCCCCATCTGACTCAGAATACTCAGCTCTGGCAGTGCCTGCGGCTGTCTGGGCTGAAAGGGGAACACGTTAACCCTGAAGCCTAGTGATGGATATCTAGAAGTGACAGGAAAGGAAAAGCTTCCTGACAGCGGCACTGGAGAAGATAAAAAATTAATCTGGCCCAGGAGTTTCTCGTGGAGAATGGGGACAGCCCCAGATTACGACATGAGCAGAACAGCATCAGGAGTTGACGGATGTCCCAAAGGTCCTGAAATACCCATGTCATGGTGTGAATCGGGAAGGTGGTTTCATCGCAGATGTTCTTCAGATGCAGAGTTTCATTTAGGTTCTTCTCAAGGTCTCATACTGGGAATTAACTGGTTTCCAGTGGCATGGCAGGAGGCGTTCCTGGCTCCCAGTCCTGTGAAATGCAGGTAATGCCCTGCCATGCAAACAGGTTCTGTCCTGGGATCTCACAGGCTCTGTCCTGGGATCTCTGGGAAGCTGGAAACCATTGCCATGGAAGTGCTGGTCTTCTCTAGCATGAGTGAAACGCCGGGGAAATGAGTAGCAGATACATCAGGACAGCTCTCAAATCCTCCATGTCCACACGTAGCAAATCTTCTCCCCCAAAAAAGGGAGCCCAGTGATGCTGGTCTGGCTCCTGCAGCACTGCTTTTATGGGCAGAGGGTCTTGTCAGGGCTGCTCGATCCCACCCTGGGGTAAGGTCACCATATGGCTGAGGAGTACAGAGATGTAATAAATTTATTAATAATTTTTTTAATAGTTTGATGGGCAAAATATTTTTCCTGGCACAAGCTTGCACACTCCAGCATTCGTTTATGAGCCCTGCTGATAAATTATTGAGCTCCTTGCTGCTCTGCTGACCCCAAACCTCTGAGCACCATGAACCTTCCCTGATCAAGTCCTTCAGGAATGAGGAGGAGCTGGGCAGACGTTGTCTTCTGAACCCAACGGTGCTGGACCTGCTTGCAGCTACTTAGCCCTTCCCTTCTCCAGGAGGTTATTGCCCTCTTGGAGAACTCCCAAACCCACATCCATCAGGAGGAGCTCTGTGATTCAGCACATCAAGCATGGTGTTTAAATAGGAGTGCGACGAACCACCCTCTGAGATGCTGCTTTCTCGCTCCAGATGATGAAGATGCTGGACTTCAAAAAAGATGTAAAACAACCTTTAGCTGGCTGCAGAAACGACAAGACTCTCATTATTTAAGGAGATCAAGCAAACCTAAGTTATTCAGCTCCAAATGGGGTGAAGGGAGGACTCGTCAGAGCTGATCTGAAGCCTTTTCCCCTCGCAGGGCCAGCGAGCAGAGCCGTTCCCTTTTGCGAGTGCCTTTTTTAAGAGCACGCACGCTGACGGGTCGAGACGCGAGATCAAACCCATGGAAAACTGGAAGAAAAACTTTCCCAAATGCATGTTGTGATTCATTTGAGGCACATATTTCTGCTGTCACAAAAAAGACGGGCCCAAGAATGCTAATAAACTGGAAGCAATGTAAATATAGAGCAATGCAGTCAAAACAACAAAAGCCCAGCATTTGTTCTGATTTTTTTTTCCAGCCATACAGAAAGGCAACAACCCTGCCCTCAGAAATGCGCCATGGGAGAGCTCTGCAAGTGGCCGATAAGCCCAGCGTAGGGGTGGACTTGTTTTTGCCTTCCCAGCCCAAAACACAGTGCATTTTTTGGGACGAAAACACCGTCTCTGGATTCCTCAGCCTGAAAACCCAACCTTGGTATCTTCTCCCTCCCCAGCACCTCTCACATAGCAGCAGGACACCAAAATGGGTGGGATTCAGGGGTCTCCGGGGATCTGTCCTCATGGCTGGGAGTCCCCCTGCCTCCCCGCACCAGCAAGATTTCTCCAGGGCTATGCCAGGGTTGTGTAAAGCACAGCAAGTCCCAAAAAACAACTGGTTCAGCTGGTTGAGGTCGAGCCAAGCTGTGAGAAGCTGCCAAGGTCCCGTTCCCCTGCCAAGTGCCCAATGAAGAGGCTTTCGGCACCTGCTGGGAGCTGAGGAGTCACTACTGGCACCCGACCTCGGTGTTTTGGGCAAGATCTCTGGGCTTTGGGCAAAATCCTGGGTGACAAATGAGAAGGATCTCTCGTTTGAAGGATCTGTCTCCACAGGGAAGTAGTGGAGTCCCCATCCCTGGAGGTGTTCAAGAACTGTGTGGATGTGGCTCTTGGGGACATGGTTTAGTGGCCATGGTGGGGTTGGGTTGATGTTGGACTGGGTGATCTTAGAGGTCTTCTCCAATCTTAATGACTCTGCTCTGTCTATGCTGTAGGATGTCCAAGGATGGACCCAGCCTAACAGGAGGATGCTGTCATGGCTGGGATGGGTGCCATCAGGGTAGAAGTCCCCTTCTCCTTCACCACAGGTACCCAAGGAAGTCCCCTGAGAATGAAACCAGCCCAGGGGCTGAGCTGTCATCATCCGTCCCCAAAACAGAGGCAGAGGCCACCACTCTGGGACCACCTTCTCCTTCACCACAGGTACCCAAGGAAGTCTCCTGGGAATGAAACCAGCCCAGGGGCTGAGCTGACATCATCCCTCCCCAAAACAGAGGCAGAGGCCATCACTCTGGGACCATTGCTCAGGCTCCCTTTTTGGGTTTTCCTTAAAAACCCTCTTTTTCCAGAGAGCTGAGCATGCCCGGGCTGCCAAGGGTCATAGGACCTTTAGATCTGTGTTTAGTATGGACAACTGGGAGCAGGAAGACCTTGGGGTGAATCTGGGGAGAAACCAACATCACAGGAGGCACCCTCTAGACATCTCTGGTCCTGGAGCCAACAAGCATCATCTTCTTCTAGGATCAGCCAGTCCTTGGCCATGGTTTGGTCTTTGGGGCCACCATGTCCACACAGCTGCAGGGAAGGTTGAAAGGATGGAGCTGCTCTACTAAAATCCCCATTTTCTTCTTTCCTGTTGCTGTCTCTGAGCTGGACAGGCCACCCACTTGCCTTGCATCCGTGTCCCAGGACCAAATCCACAGGCAGAGCTGGATCCAGTCCCTTCCCATGTCCAGATGGCTCATCCATGGGATGCTGTGACCCAGATCACGTCCCTCTCCCACCCTAGCTACCTGAGGGCCCTTGCCAGGAACACGGTGGCTTGTGGCCACCTGTGGTTTGTGCCATCCGGCGCTGGCATCAGCCGACACTGGGTCTTTAACTGCGCCTGGGGACAAAGGGCAAAGCCCCGATTCATCTCTCCCAATTCTTTTCTCTCTGTGAAACTTGGCACTGGTCCATGCCGTTGGCAGCCGTTCCTCCTCACTCAGGCAGCCAAGGGTTGCACTAAAAAGCCTGGGAAAGAGCAGGGAGAAGGGGATGGTTGTTGGGCAGGGAAAAGAAAGACTCTCTGCCTCTTGCAGGGAACGTCACACTCCAGCCAAAAACTGGGCACGGGCTCCTCTGACACCTGGGATGCTTCTGGCTTTTGTATTCTGAGCAGCAAAAGTGCAAGGGGTGAGTCATGGGCACGGACATCCAGGGAAATATGGAATTGAAATCCATAACCAACTCATCCTGCTGAGGTCTGGGACTGGGAGCCACCGTCTGCCAAGAGGATGGATAGACATTGGAAAATTTTTCCTTCAAAAAAAGGCTGAAAAAATGAAGAAGAGAAGGATTATTCAAGGATGCGGTGTGAATCACGAGGTACCATTGGAGGTTGCGTTCCAGGAGGCCGGAGGAGCAAAGCACAGAGTTAAAATGCAAACCACGATGCCTGGCAACGCAGGATGAGAGACGTGCTCATCTCTGCAGCTTTGCTCTGGGCCATGTAGCTCCAAGCAAGGCCAAAGTGAGCTGGAGATAGCATGGACTCAGCAATGCCCGCTGGGAGGTGACTTTTCAAAGGGTCTTTTCTCTCTTTTCTGCTGCCTGGATCTGAATGCCTGAAGATGAAGGCAGTAGTAGTTCCCCAAAAACACCCTGCCTTCATCTGCATGGGGAGCTGGAGAACTCAAGGGAGCATTTTCAGGCCAAAAACAGGTATGTGATGATCCCAAGTTGTGATCCAAATATCTCTGAGTAGGTGTCTGGTGCCATTTGCAATGCCCTCAGGTATCCCCGCTGCTAGTCCAGAAAGCTGTGGATCTCCTATGAAGCTTTTGCCATCTCTGCAGCACATCGGGATGTCCTGGGCACCATCCCAGGTTCTGCAGGTACCTCAGGTGGATCTGGCCACCTACATTTGTACGACTGGCTTGAGTCTGTATCACCATGAGAAGCTGTTCACACTCCCTTTCTGCCCAAAGCTCATCTTGGTTCATCAAAGCAAGATGAGTTTATATCATTGCACCAGCATTTCCTGCCTTTCTCCAAGGATTTGCCATGGGTGATTGCATGAGCACCTTCAGTGGTGACGCATGAAGCTGGGTGTGGAAGCTACCATGCCCAGGAGTCACCAAGCTCAAGAGATGACCCCCAGCATTGGACTTTCTCAGGAAATACATTTAAGAGGAGCACCAGGCACTGGAATGGGCACATTGGGTCTCAACCTTGGCAGTGTTGAGGAGAGTGGTGTGAGTGGTGGGTCGGGAGGACAATCTCTTATGTGAGGGCTGTGTCTGCAAGTTCAGGCCATAGCTTGGCACTGGTGTAACTGGTCAGTGGACCCACATGCCATGCTGAGAAGATCATGCCTGCTCTTCAAGAGGTAGCGTAGCCCACTGTAACACCACCAGTGGTCATCAGATAATGTAAGATATTGGGGGTAGCCCAAGTGATGGCTGTAAAAGAGTGACCCAAGCAACAACCCAGAGCAAGAGGAGGGCAGGGATGAAGGCTCAATCCATGCTCAGCTCGACTCCTGTTGGCTTCTGAGCTGCTGTTGGGTTTCAACATATCAGCAGCCCATGGGGCTTGGACTCTACTTCCATAAGTGGGTCATAAGTGGTCTGTGGAGTAAGAGAGGATGTGAAATTGGGATCTCTTGCCCCCAGGCAAAACCTTCTGCTTGTCCTGAGCGCTCCCTGATGCATCCTTGTTGACCTGTCCTTGAAAATCTCCCTTTACTGACCTTGGACGGCCCAGGCCAAGAGCTTGCTTTTCTTTCTAGCAAGAATTTCCTTAAATTTCACCTCATCTGCTGTATTTTAAGCATGTGCTTTTCTGCTGGGCACCAGGACACCGAAGCTAGGATAGTCTCTTCCTATCTGCAGCCACATTATTTTGCATTTGAAAGCCAGGGTCAGGTCTCCTTTGGCACAGTCTCTTCTCAGCTCTAAAGCGACTCCCATTCCTCCTGACTGCTGCTGCAGGTCACATTTTCTGGACCACTGGAAGCAATCAAAGCAAAGGCACCGGCGAAGCGGTGTGGGATCTCAAAGCATCTGCACTGGTCCCAGTAGGGAGTGCAGGGGAATAAAAGACACGAAGACGACTGAGCTCTCAGCTGTCGCACCAAGAATTGTTTGAAGCGAGAACAGAAAAGCACCGGGGAGAGGAGAAGAGGCATGAAAGCCACCAGCATCTGATATGACAGCAGAGGAATGAAATCAGAGAAAATCGAGTTTCCACCAGAGAGCAAAAAATAAACTCTGACAAGCGAGGGGAGGAAGGGAACAGCGCGTTCCCGAAACCGCCGCTTCCCCAGGCGATGCGCACAACCCAACCCGACAGGCACCGGCACGCGTCCCACAGCCCTGGGGTCACGGTCCCCAGGGATGATGGGGACCCCGAGCTGTCCCCTCAGAGCCAACGGTCACAGCCCAGCTCATTACTTGGTGCTGTGCACAGTGTCTGTGGATACAAACCCCTCTGAGACCAGCAGAGAGGAGCCCAGAGGGGTTGGGGATGGGCTGTGCTGGTGCTAACGAACCCTGATGGGCTCAGGCTCCATCCCAGCCTTGTGACGGTGATGAGGACCTCAGTGGGGACCATGGGCAGCTTTTGCACGTCAGCCAAAATCGGAATATGGTTGCAGGGATGGAGCAGGATGCTGCTTGGTTGTGTAGGGGATGCCTGGTTGAGACCCTTCAGGCAGGTCCTGGGGGTCCCTCCTTTGCAGAACCAGGAGGGCTCTGTCCCACCATTGGTCTCATCAACTCTCCTTGATGAAGGTGCTTTATCAAGGTGCTTCCTTGATGGAAAATGGTCCATGGGTTCATCACTCATCTCAGAGGGACTTGTTGGAAGTGGGAAGGGGGTTGCACAAAGACCCCAGCTCAGGAATAGCAGGGTTATAGCACCAGTGGCACAATGCCTCCTCCAGCAGCACATGGGAGATGGGGGTGATCATTCATGGCCAATATCCTGCCCTCCCTCCCCAAATATTTCATTACCGGCTTTTCTAATCCACGTTTTCTTAGCCCACCCACAACACTTACACTGTGATTTTATCTTCTCCTCTCTAATTGCACAAATAACCGCACAAAGGCGGCTCCCAGCACGTAGCGAGCACCCTGTCCATGAGCAAGCAAGCCTGCCTGGGGATTCATTGAATCATCGCATGGTTGATGAGGTCGAACAGCATTTTTGAGAGCTTTGTGCTCCTTTTCTCTAGCTTTGGGGACTTGCAAACAAGTGATGTTTTGGAGGGATTTTACTTCTTACTCATTATCTTTTCCACAGCCTCCTAGAAAATATTGTAAATGAATGTGGAGAAGCTGTATCTTGGTTAATCTGCTGGATCTGCCTTTGCCCCACTGAGGCTGCAGAAAACCTTGTCACCCACCCAATTTTGCTCTGTCCCCTCCACCCCATATCCTCTGGACCCCACAGTGTCCTCCCATGGGCAGGGGACCCCATCCCCAGCTCCATTTGCTGTGCTTCCAGCAGATGAGAGTTATCAGGGACAAGAAGACAAACCCAGCTGCCCCACAAGGCTCCTCCAGAAGCACTTTTGGGGGCTCAAGCAGCACATTTGAAGGATCAAAGCCAGATCTTGGGTGCTCAGGACCTGCTTAGGTAGGCAGCAGCATCCCCATCAGGATGATGCCCACCATGGACCTCACCAGTCGGATGCTGATTAAAGCCTGGACCTCTGCCGCCTTCCTCCTCTGATGCATGCTGGCTATGCACCATGAGACTTTAAATCCAGTTTAATTGCCTTCCCTTTCTTTTCTTTTCTTTATTGTTTTGATGAAAAGGGATCTGAAAGATAAACTCCAACCAGCTATTTTAAGGGGAACAACCTAATGCACAAAAAAGCCCACGTTTCTGCCAAAATGGCATCGTGAGGCGGCGGCGCTCTTGGCTTCTCCTGAAACTGAGCCCCATGCCCAATTTAGGTGAAACTATTTGCCATCAGAGGCAGATACCATGGGGTTTTCCCAGACCTATGTCCTCGAATAGTCGCCGTCACAGGACATGATGGCTCTTGCCTCATGCCCCATGCCCATGGGGCAGGGAGGAGAGGTTTTGGAGCTGGGCTGGTGGTCCTGCATCCCATCATAGACCACTTGATGCATCTCACCTGGAAGGATGGAGTAGATGGCAGCTCAGGGCTGGGGTGATGCTTTTGGCATGCAGGGATGCTGTTATGGTCCCTTCATGTCACCCCAGTACAGGGACACGGTGCTGGTCTCTCTGTGCCACCCCAGCATGGGGACACGGTGCTGGTCCCTCTGTATCACCCCAGTACCGGGACATGATGCTGGTGCCTCCTTGCCACCCCAGCAGAGCGATATGGTACTGGTCCTTTCATATCACCCCAGCATGGGGACATGGTGCTGGTCCCTCTGTGTCACTGTACAGACACAGGCAGGGCAGACACAGGGGTCTGATCTTCTTCACCTTGAGAGCAAAACAGCCATCAGGAGCCATCAAATATTGATGCTTTCCACTTACGAGGTCCTCAGAGCCGGATTGCGGTTGGCAGAGGGGGAAGTTGATGCTTTCTGTCTCTTCCAGAGTGGTGCCGAAGATCGATGGCAACGGTGGGAACAGAAACACAGCCCTCCCTGGTGCCCTTGTCCCTGTCCCACTGGTGGTAAGCTGGGGGTGGCATCAGCCCTTCCTCTTGCAGATGGTGAAATGGGTGA
>NW_010172682.1:0-9669 GCF_000695765.1 Mesitornis unicolor | reverse complement strand
TCCACCAACACCCCCAGGTCCTTTTCTGCAGAGTTACTCCTCAACAGGTCAGTCCCCAGCCTATACTGGTACATGGGTTCATGGTGCATCTCCTGACTTATCCTTCAGGTCCCTCCTCTGAACCCCCTCTGGGTTCCCTCAGCTTTGGAAAAAGGGAACTTTAATGAAAAATCAGTACTGCAGGCTGAAACCAATTGGGCACCATCAACTTCTTTTTACTGTAGTTTAATTCCTCTTTAATTCCTCCAGTTAATTAGTGCTGGGTGCGGAGCTCCCTGATTGAAGGAGTGGTCCCTGCGCTCTCCCATGTCTGCTTTGTCACATTGTCCAGGCTCTCCCCACCTCAACCCTCGCACCCCTTTCCTTCCCATCACCAGAGGAGCTTTAGGGCCCCTTCCACCCCAAACCATTCTGTGAGTCTGCCTAATGCCTCATCTAAATCTGCCCCTTCCAGTTCAAAGCCATCACCCCTCACCCTATCTCTCCATCCCCCTGTAAAAGGTCCATGTGGAGACAGGACAAGATAAAACAAGATTATTTCAGGATGGGCACTGCATTCAGGACTATGTTCACCTGGAAGGGAAAGCTTCAGCTCCAGCTCCAACCTGGCCGGTCCGGTGCATGCCCCTGGGGCGCTCGCTCCTCCTTCACAAACTGCACTGGGGATGCAGGACAGCTCCCCAAAATAACGCCTTGTCCCCAGCTGCGTCAGGGGGTGAACGGGCTGCTGCCTCCTTCACCTCTCCGCTTGATCCTGAGTGAGCTGCAGCATGTAATAATGTAATGTAATGTAATGTAATGTAATGTAATGTAATGTAATGTAATGTAATATAATGTAATGTAATAAAATGTAATGTAATAAAATGTAATGCAATGCAATGCAATGTAATGTAATGTAATAATGGATGCAATCCAGTCTGTTTCACCAAATTCTGCCTGTCAGCAACAAACTCCGGCTGCGTGCCCATGGCTTCCTATGCAGATACCATTTCACAGAATCACAGAATCCCAGAATCCCAGAATCCCAGAATCCCAGACCGTTAGGGATTGGAAGGGACCTCCAAAGCTCACCCAGTCCAATCCCCCTGCCGGAGCAGGAACACCCAGATGAGGTTACACAGGAAGGCGTCCAGGCGGGTTTTGAATGTCTGCAGAGAAGGAGACTCCACAACCTCTCTGGGCAGCCTGGGCCAGGGCTCTGTCACCCTCACTGAGAAGAAGTTTCTTCTCCAATTGAAGTGGAACCTCCTGTGTTCCAGTTTGTGTCCGTTACCCCTTGTCCTATCATTGTTTGTCACCGAGAAGAGCCTGGCTCCATCCTCGTGACACTCACCCTTGAAATATTTATAACCATGAATGAGGTCTCCCCTCAGTCTCCTCTTCTGCAAACTGAAGAGCCCCAGCTCCCTCAGCCGCTCCTCAGAAGGGAGATGCTCCACTCCCTCCATCATCTTTGTAGCCCTACGCTGGACTCTCTCCAGCAGTTCCTGTCCTTCTTGACCTGAGGGGCCCAGAACTGGACACAATATTCCAGATGTGGTCTCACCAGGGCAGAGCAGAGGGGGAAACTGCAGCCTTTTCATGGACACAGGAGCGATGGAGGGCGCTCACCCATCCTTGCTCCGGCTTTGCCTCCTCCTGCGGAAAAGCAAGAGCAGGAGCACCATGGGGGTACCCAGAGTTTGGTTAGCTGCTGTTGACATCTTCATGTTCACCAAAACTTCTCCTCTCCCAGCAAGCCTCTGGTAGAAATAATACTGGCAGGATATCTCCTTCTCTCCAGGTCGGAGCTGGACTTCCCATCCGCTGATGGAACAGCTCCTTGTGCCTGCAGTTTCCCTGTCATAGCTGAGGGACCTGACCTCTCTGGGCTGTTCCCAGGTGGATCCCAGCTTCCAGAAGAGCTCTTGCACATGGGGAAGTGTCTGCATGGTTGGGTGCTGCAACCCCTGGACACAAAGCCTGTGAGTCCTGGTTGGACAAAGCTGGCTCTGAGAGGGCTCCGAGAAGTCTGGGATGCAGCTTTGTTCAGCCTGGAGAAGAGGAGGGGAGAGGAGACCCCTGAAATAGGGAGTAGTGAGGTGGGATCGGTCTCTGCTCCCCAGGAGCAAGTGATAAAAGAGAGGAAATGGCCTCAAGTTGTGCCAGGGGAGGGTGAGGTTGGATCTGAGGGGAAATTTCTTCATGGAAAGGGTTCTCAGGGACTGGCAGGGGCTGCCCAGGGCAGTGGTGGAGTCCCCATCCCTGGAGGGGTTCAAGAAGCACCTGGATGTGGCACTTGGGGACATGTTTTAGTGGTGAACAGGTTATGGTTGGATTCAATGATCTCAAAGGTCTTTTCCAACCAAACAATTCCATGATTCTGTGATCCTTTGGTCTGCCCTCATTCATGGTGGGGCTCAGTGTAAGGAGTACCCAAGGCCTGGGCTGAATCTGGCTCAGACCTGGGTTTGGTGCTGGACCCCTCCTGCTCCATGGGCTGGGAACGAGCAGACGTGGTCATTACAACCAGCAGACACATGATTGGTAAGCAACCCCACGCAGAGTCAGTGTGTATCTCCACTGCTACAAGAGGTGCAGTGATAAACACGGTTGCGCGTCTCCTGCTTCATTTTCCTCACCCAGCTGGTGTGAGCTGTCGGATGGACAGATTGCTCTGAAGAGCTCTGTTTAAGGATGTTCCATTTCCATCACCACCCAGAAACCCAGAAAAGCTCCATGAGGGTCAGCTTTTTGTGCCAGAGAGACCCAGGGAGGAGACCCTTTGTACCTACAGCCCCTGCAGTGTGTGGCAGTCTGCGAACCCTGATAGCAACTGAAAACAACAGCGACTAAAGAAGAAAACACAGAAGAAATTTCACCATTTGGAATACAACCTGTGTATTTACACAAATATACCCAGAGCCCCGAAATATTGCTTTGAATTATCACAGGGATGTTGGCAGCATCGGGAACACCTCAGAACTCAAAGGCGGCTGCTTACTTCTCTGTATCACCTGGAAGGGAAATAGGACGTGATATTTGCTAAGGATCCCAGTCCCAAATAACTCTTCTCACACAGTAAGGTCTCATGTGGTTATTAAACCTCTTACAGCTCCTGAAAGGAGGGGGTAGTGAGGTGGCGGTCGGTCTCCGCTTCCAAGTAACAAGTGATGGGATGAGAGGGAATGGCCTCAAGCTGCACCAGGAGAGGTTTAGATTGGATATTAGGAAAAAATTATTTACTGAAAGGGTCAACAGGCACTGGCAGGGGCTGCCCAGGGCAGTGATGGAGTCTCCATCTCTGGAGGGGTTCACAAACCGTGTGGATGTGGGACTTGGGGACATGGTTTAGTGGCCATGGTGGGGTTGGGTTGATGTTGGACCTGATGATCTTGGAGGTCTTTTCCAACCAAATGATTCTGTGATTCTGTTCTATGAAAGCCAAAGAGTCCTCCCTCCTCCTCTCATTGCCTCTGTTCACCCCATGCATTCGATGGGAATTAAATCGTGGCCATCTTTGCGTAGATGAATACGACTGGAAAACCTCTGTGTCAGGCGTGAACCTTCCTGGGAAGCAGCATTTTGAGCACTGCCTGACGGATCTGCCTGGTCCTCATGCTGTAAACGATGGGGTTCAGCATGGTGGGGAGCATCAGGTAGAGGTCGGCCAGCAGAACCCGTGCGCGCAGGGATACGCCGCTGCTGAAATGCTGTGTGTATATGGAGACCATCCCAGGGACGTAATAGAGCAGCAGCACGCAGGCATGAGACCCGCAGGTGCTGAAGGCCTTCCAGCGCGCTTTCTTCCCTAGGACTGTTTTAAGGATCATCCCGTAGGACACGGCAATGAAAGCCACGTCCATCCCCACTATAAGAGAGGAGCCCACCACGCTGTAAAGCCCGCTGGCCCTGGGGTCTGCGCACGCCAGCTTGGCCACGGCCATGTGCTCGCAGTACGAGTGGGGAACCACGCGGGACCGGCAGTAGGGGAGGTTGGTCACCATCCCTGTCAAGGGCACCATGAACAGGAGGGCCCTCACCATGATGGCCAGGCCTATTTGCGCTATCGTTTGGCGGTTCAGGACGGCTCGGTACCTGAGGGGGTGGCAAATCGCAACGTAGCGGTCAACAGCCATGGCCAGGAGCACCCCTGACTCCTCGGACGTTGTGGAGTGGACGAGGAACATCTGGACAAAGCAGGCCGTGTAACCAATCTCCACAGAGTTCAGCCAGAACACGCCCAGCATCTTGGGGACGACGGAGGTCGCCATCACCACATCGATGACCGCCAGCATCCCCAGGAAGCAGTGGACGGGGTCACGCAAGGAGGTGTCCAGCCCAATGACAAGCAAAACTACGCCATTTCCTACCAAGGCGATGACATATCCTGAGCAGAAGAGGATGCCCAGGCAGGTGGGGAAAGCTTCCAGGCTGGGGACACCCACGAGGATGAAGGAGGAGGAGCTGCTGTTGAAGGGCTCAGAAGCCATGCAGGACAATATCGCTTCTGTGCTTAAAAAAAAGGAGCGTGGTTTTGAGCCCTGAGATGCCAAGAACTAAGGGGGACAAGGTAGGGACTCCACTTCAGGGCAAGAGCCAAATCAGGATCCCACATCGTTATTGCAATGTGCCAGACAGGAGTGGTACAGCATAACATGACCAGCAAGGGGGAATGGATCAGAAATGCTGAATAAATGGGACTGTTATGGCTTGAAAGATCCTATAAGGTGAAGAAGTTCGTGTTTCAAGGGATAATCAAGGGATCTCTACAGCTCATTGCTTGTGAAAGGCTCACTTCTCTGTTGGGTGCTCACCACCGCTCTGCTGGCGTCTTGAAATAAGCTGCAAGAGGGGAGAAAAATGGTCAGAGTCCAACTTCCCTCAGGCAACACTTTTACCTGCACATCCCCAGACATTCCTATCCCAGCACAGGAAGTTCCTCCAAATCTGTAGGGCAAAAAGAGGTCTCTGGGGCATTAAGCAGGATCATGAAATTGCTCTTTGCTGCTCTGTCATTCCTTCACGAGAGAGGCCTGCAAAACCAGGCGGCAGACAGAGGGAAAGATTGATTTCTGAGGTGAGAAGAAGAAGGAGAAGCTGGAAGATGATACAGAAACTCCTGAGGACAATCCTGGAGAGACAAGGAGTGTCTCGAGTATGGTGGGCACATTTATTTGTGCCAAAACACAAGTTATACCAGGAAAGGGTTAGATTGGATATTGGGAAAAATTTCGTCACCAAAAGGGTTCTCAGGCCTGGCAGGGGCTGCCCAGGGCAGTGGGGGAGTCCCCATCCCTGGAGCAGTTCAAAAACCAGGAGATGAGGTTCTGAGGGATGCGGTTTGGTGGTGGACAGGGCCTGGTTGGACTCGATGGTCTTAAGGGTCTTGTCCACCCAAATGTCTCTATGATGGGGCTTCTGCTGCTTCTCCCCTCTCGGTGGCAAACCCAGGCAGGGGGTGACCACACCAGATCCCTGTCTCTCAAAATAAATTCCCCGTCTGATGACCCATCAGCTGCTCTTCAGCAAGCAGCAAGCTGATGGTGGACATACTCATGTCAGTGGCAACACAGAGCAAAAATTCACCCGTGTACAGCCCTGCTGCAGGACCATTTAGGATAAGATTTAACAATAGGCACGGCCAGTGTGGCAGCAACGAAAGGCAGAAGATAGACAAGCTCAGAATAAGAATAAAGAAAATACCGGGAGACAACTAAGGAAACACAGCATTTGAAGTTTTAAAACAGGGAGCAGATTTCGTGGGCTTTAAACTACAGCTTAGCCCCAGGTGTGGGGTTACTGCAGAAGCTGCTGGCTAAATGGTCAGGACAGAGGCCTAAATGTCTGCGAATCGGGACGTTTTAGAGGCCGAATCAGGATCAGGATGCCTTTTTAATTACTGCACATAATTGCTCTGCACTGACCCTGCAGTCAACAAACTGAAGGAGGGGAGATTTCGATTAGATATTGGGAAGAAATTTGTTCCCTGGGAGGTGGGGAGGCCCTGGCCCAGGGTACCCAGAGAAGCTGTGGGTGCCCCCTCCCTGGCAGTGCCCAAGGCCAGGTTGGACAGGGCCTGGAGCAGCCTGGGCTGGTGGAGGTGTGACCCCATGGGGATTTTTGGGGGATTTGGGGTCCCTTCAACCCAAACCACGCTGTGACTCCATGTGTGGACACCTACCTGCAGGCACTTACATGAGTCTGAGTCCCGAGCCACATCCCCAAGTGCCTACATCCAAGGCAAAGGCATATTCGCTCTCAGCCGCTGTCCTCTGCAGCCTGCACCGGGCACGGTACCATTGTCAGCATTGCAGCAGCACCGAAGGATCCTCATCACTGGAAAGTCTTGTCCTGGGAGATGGAAAAAGAGCACAGACAAGCTTTGCAAAGGCTTCTCATCCCAGGAAGGGTGAGCACAAGCATCTGTCTCGTGAGGAAGACCATCACCCAGAGGGCGGTGGCAGAACTTCTCTGTGCATCAATAAGTGCAGCAAGGCCAGGGTATTAATCTGTCCTCTTGAAATGCCCGAAGGGACAGCAGATGGAGAACACAGGGACTGAGTTGTTTCTCCTGTGAGGAGATGGAAAATTTCAAGGCTGCCTCAGCTTCTTTCATTAGCTCTCCTCTCAGTGTCCCTCCTTTGGGGACGTGGTGATCTCCAGAGCCTGCCGGGTACCGGCGAGAACAATGCACAGAATGTAAACTCAGTGGAGAAGAATCCCATTGGTTTTACCAGAGAGAGCAAGACGGTTTGGAAACTGTGGGTTTCTGCTCTTCTCTCCACTCAGAACCATACAGCAAACTTCTATGTTTCCCTGACAGGATTTTGTGCAAGAGTCCAGGCAGAGGTGGGATCTCACACTACACCGAATCACAGTCATTGAGGTTAGAAGAGACCCCCAAGATCATCAGGTCCAACATCAACCCAACCCCTCCATGGCCACTAAACCACGTCCCCAAGTGCCACATCCACAGGGTCTGTGAACCCCTGCAGGGATGGGGACTCCACCACTGCCCTGGGCAGTCCCTGCCAGGCCCTGAGAACCCTTTCAGGGAATAAGACGAGGAACGATGCCTATCGATCATGCATGAGGAAACCATAAGTGATGGCAAGCTTCCAGCGGTGCAAAGCCTGCCTTTAAGGATCGTTAGCAGAATGCCAGCTCATCAGGGAATAAACCCCTAATTGTCCCTAATTTATAATCATAGAACGTTTTGGGTTGGAAGGGACCTTTGAAGCTCACCCAGTGCAACCCCCCTGCAATAAGCAGGGACAACGTTACTAGATCAGGTTGTTCAGAGACCCATCAACCCTGACCTTGAATATCTCCAACTTTTCAGCTTATTTTCCAGAAAAAGGTTTCCAGGGGAAATGCGGACATGAACCAATGTGCGAGCAGAAGCACAGAACAAGATGAACGCTGTTCTGAAGTGAATCTTGTCCTTTATTTTCCAGTCATTCATATAAAGTTATCATACCTGGTATAAGGCGATGATGCCTTGCAGTTTCTCCTTTCCAGACAAAGTGGCACCACGTCGTGTTGAGCAGAGGGAACACCCTCAGGTCATGCGCGGGGTCAGGGACAGAATGTTAGACTGCTTTCAATAAAAACTCTTTTATTTAAGCTGTTTTCCTTGGAGTTAGCTCCTTTTGTTGATACGTCTCAGTGACAGGTCAGGAAGTTTCAGTAGACCCAAAGGAAAGATTTTCCTCCCAAGGGAGGTTCCCCCCGTGCTTCTCACACACTTTGGAGCAGTCAGAGTGTGGTTTGGGTTGAAGGGACCCCAAACCCCCCCAGTCCAACCCCCATGGGGTCACACCTCCACCAGCCCAGGCTGCTCCAGGCCCCGTCCAACCTGGCCTTGGGCACTGCCAGGGAGGGGGCACCCACAGCTTCTCTGGGCACCCTGGGCCAGGGTCTCACCACCTCACAGCCAGGAATTGCTGCCCAATGTCTCATCTAAATCTTCCCTCTTTTAGTTTAAAGCCATTGCCGTTTGTCCTATGCACATCTCAGTGAATTTATTGCTTTTGCACCCAGGAGATTCCTGGCTGCTGAGCTGGACCGTGGGGTGCAGACACAGACCCTGCCCCAGGTTGTTTGCAAGTAGGGACCAGTCAGCCACACAGGTCAACACAGACTGGAAAAACACACACAAAAAGATGCCAAAACAGTGGCCTGATCGTCTTCTCCTCTCTTTGGGATGAGTGCTCTTAGGAAGTTCTGTATACATATTTACAATACAGATCCCTCTCATAGCCGTGCTTAGGTGCTCAGTCTACCCAGCAGCTGCCCCTGAGTCCCCAGTCTCCCCAGCTGCCTCATGCACATAGAAATACAGAATGGTTTTGATTGGAAAAGACCTTTAAGATCGAGTCCAACCATTAAACCAGCCCCAAATCCACCACTGGACTATGTCCCTAAGCACAACACCCACTCATCTTCTAAACCCCTCCGGGGATGGTGACTCCACCACCTCCCTGGGCAGCCCCTTCCAGTGCTTGACAACCCTTACAGTAAAGAAATTCCTCCTCATATCCAACCTAAACCTCCCCTGGCACAACTTGAGGCCGTTACCCCTTGTCCTATCACAGCTATGAGGGAGAAAAGACCGACCCCATCCATGCTACCCCTTCCTTTCAGGGAGCTGTAAGTACTCAAGCTCTCTGCAGTAGCTATGGCATCACCAGCAGCCAACCCCGTGGTCTCTGCTGTAGCTCGGACCTCTGGTCCCTCCACCAACGACTCAAACCCTTCAGTTTCTCCAGCATCCAGCCCAGACTCAGCCTCGCTGATACCTGACTCTCAAATCTCAGCTCACTCACTGGCTGATCCTCCTGATTGCTGATGGTTGTGCATCAATGTACATTCCCACCCCATATGTGTGCACCCCAGTCTCTACAGGCGCTGGCACCCTGGGCTCGTGGATCCTGTGCTCCATGATCTCCACTCCAGCAGCCCTTGGTGCTCACACGTGGACACGGATTCAGGGAGCCTCACGCAGGGGTGTTTTTAGAAATAGAGTTTAACGAGAAGACAGGACGGACTGCAGATCAGGCACGAGGCATGGACAGATGAGCATGTTGGCCAAAAGCCTGTCTGTGTGTGACTGGACCCTTTCATCCTCTTATCCTTTAGTTTTCTCCCACTTGTTTCCCCCAGTCTGTCCTGATCCTTCCCATTCCCAGCCTTCGGATTCTCCCCTGATCATCCCATAGTGAGCACTTTGCACAGTCCCAAAAAGCTCTTCGTGTCATCCCATACTGATTGTCCCCCCACCCCATGTCACTTTGCCAACAGGGACAACCACTGCCATTGACCAACTTGGAGGTCTCCCATCAGAACAAAGAGAGGAAAAGGGTTGTCCCCACCAAAATCCATGATTTCCAGTGCTATGACTATTATGGGATAGATACATCTTTATTGGTCAGCTTGGATCATACCCAGATCATCTGTTCTGGATCCCAGAGAGTCCCAGGCTTTCGTTTCCCCCATCCTTTTGTGTAGAGAGAAGGAAAAAAAAATCAATATAAACAATAAACACAAGTGCAGGCAAAAGACTGAAAAATAAACCTCGAGTCAGTGTGAACACTGGTGTGTTATCAGATTATTCCCAGTATAAATCCAAAAGTCTCACCAGCATTTTCCATGAGGAAAATCACAGAATCACAGAATGTGAGGAGT
>NW_010172681.1:7256-32217 GCF_000695765.1 Mesitornis unicolor | reverse complement strand
TATATAAAAAATATGTTTTGTAGTTTTATATATGCATATGTACATATCTATATAAATATATATGCGTAGTATGTGCTACCTAATTTTTTAGTAAATTGAGTAGAATTATCTCATATTGAACTTGTGTTTAAATACTGTACATGCTTTCTTGACTCAGAAATTCATGGGATTAATATATAATAATTCTTTGTTTCTGTGTTATAACTGCCACTGGAGGCAAGCATTAAAACTATTTCACATTTGGGGAGATTATGTGATAAAGAAGCTGTTTCTTCATCTGGGTTCCATAGTGAGTTGCTGGTGAGTTGGCTTAAAGGAAAAAAAACAGGACACTTGGCAAGAAACCCAAAAATAATAGAAACCAGGCAGCTCAATGTGAACCAAAGTACTGAAGTTAGTGTTGTTGTTTTTTTCCCTCTTTGCTGAAAGGCTTACAAAAACTTCCATAACTGCTGCACTGTCCAGTTTGAAGCATATTAAGTGTATGGTGTTCATAGTGTCCAGCCGCACTGGAGAATTTAGAAGCACTACTGAGACTACATATTAAGAAAACTGGGCTTTTTCTGGCCATGGACTGTACCAGAGGCTTCATTCCCTGCACAAGGACCTCTGCCAGTCAAGCTTTATCACTGGGTGCTTCCCTAAGTTTTTGAAGGGTCCCCCCCCCATTCTTACAGTTTTTCACTGACTACTGCTATAACCCTGTGAAATTTAGGCATTTATAATTATGGTGTGTGATACAGTTCTGCCAGACCACCTGTAAAACACTCACCATGGCCATTGACCCAGGATTACAGTTTGGAAACTGCTGTTTGGGGTATTCAGAGGCTCTTCACCCTCAGCGGGAGAGAGACAGGAGATGGCGATGGTCATGGGACTGCAGAGGCAGAGGTATGCGGTTCAGGAGGGTAGTCTTGTGTAGAGAAATGCACTTCTCTGACAGCAAACGTGCCTGATTTCTTGTCTTTTGGGCTAGCACGTGTTCATCTGCCTATGCAAAGTGGAGAAGCATCAACAGGGGAGTGAGGTGGTTTGGTTTGGCAGGATAAATTGGGCTAATCTGGTGGGGCAAAAAACTGGAGACTTGTGGAAATGAAAGTCCTTTTCCTTTTCCCTGTCTTCTCTGCAGTCTTGTCTGGGTTCTCATGTTGTCCCCCTGTCCGTCTGGTGGGAAAATGTCTCTCAGCCCTTGATGAACTGGTTCAGTTTGCTAATCTACAAAAAAAAGTGAATAGTTTTATGCCATATTAGTGAGTTCTGGTTTACTAAAGGATAAGATGACTGCAAGGAAAGGGCCAGGAGCACAAGAGGTTTTTAATAGTAGTTAGCTGTTGGGTTGGCTCAGCACACTTTGAACATTTCTGTCGAGAATAATGTGGTGGTGTTTGGGGTATTTCCATGAGAGGAAGGATTTGTGGGTTCAAATAAGAGATCTCAAAAAGGAGATTATTAAGTATTACAAATGTAGCCTAGGGGGTAGAGAAGAAATCGGCGCATTAGGTCAGAGCTGTCAACCTTTGAGGCACCAGAACCACATTTGCTTACAGTGTATCTGTTAGAAAATATTCTCTGCTCCTTCTCATCATGGGTTTCATGCTCAAAACCTACAGTTTCTGGAGCTAAGCACGCTGCTGGAATAGCAGGATGCTGTAAAAAAGGACATATTATTCAAAGAATCTCTCACATTAGGCACAAACGGTACAATAGAGTGTAATGGCCATTGTAATGGTCATTAAGGAACCTGTGGGTGACTTGCAATTTCATATGTTTATGAGCAATAAAGTTTCTCAGTTCTCCTGTTTTTTATTTTCTGCTCTGTAGATAATTTTCTTGTGTCTTTGGCAAATGTATGAATTTTACCATATATTTTTGTATTTCTGAAAGTTACCTAAGTGAAAACTGAAGCATAGTTTTAAAATAGTTTAAAAAATTTGAATTTAACCTTAAGCACCTTCTGTTAGCTTTCTATGCAAGGTACCCCTATATCAGTGCTGTTGCTTGGTTTTGCTTTTATAACTCTAATTTAGTTGGGAAAAAAAGTAAAATCACACATAAGTATATAACTTCAAATTATCATGAATCTGAGACTCAAGTGCGTTGTTTAGGAAACACACTACTATGTACTGTGGGGTCAACAGTAGAGGGCTTGATGTTGTGGGGGTGACAACGAGCAACAAAATTAAGGATGCTGTGCCACAGCGGTGTGAAGTTGTAGGTGCTGTTGTCAGTATTGGTAACTTTTTTTTTTCAGATTTATTTTATTTTTATTTGTTTTAATAGTATGCCCGAAGTCAGTAAAATCAGCAGAATACAGGTATAACGGTGCTATTCCATTTTAATCTACTTTTCAGTGTGAGGACAAGCTGTGAGCAGCTGTGTGCAATGTATTGTGGAGCAGTAACCTGAATGTGGGAGTCTGTTTATTTGCATAAGAACCATTATGTTTTATACTGAGCTCATTATGACTTGTTATTTGAACAGATTGAAATAAAAGAGCAAACTACACTATCCATGTTGATCAATGCATGAAGTAGTTTCTGTGTTGATGGTGGTGTAGCAGTAGTTATACTGGGTATTACAGTTCTTTGAGATTTTCTTGAAATTAAAAAGGGAAGCATGATTTTGGGATTTTTGATAACGGAAAGTTCTAGTAGTATTGTAGAAAATTATGTTTCTTATGATGACTTAAAGAACAGATTCTCTAAAAAAACCTTAATAACAGAATTAATTTTACCATGTAGAGAAGAATCTCTGATCAAATGATGCCAGTATGATCAAAGTGATGCCAGTATGTTGATCATAGCAAATACGCTATTTGCATTGCAGCGTGGCTTTTGTGATAATTGTATGAGTAACAAAACAGCTGCTGAAGGTTTTCAGGGAATAACTTGTACTTCAAAAATGCGGGAAACTACTTGAAAGAAAGAAAGAAAAAAAAGAAAGAGGGAGAAAGAGGGAATCTTACCTTACAATGAATTAATGGTCTTGGATGAGTCTTTGCTGTTGCATAAGATGTTCGCTATACTTGAGCCAGCTGGCTTAAGTCCTTGTAAGAATACACTTGTCCCCAGGAAGATTAGTCTTTTTGATGATTAGTTCACTGCACTGAGTCTCACCTTTTTCTTGACGTATATAACCGAGTGTTTATATATTCACAAATCTTGTATAAATACATGCAGTCCTAGAGCCTTTTCAAGCATTTCTATTATCAGTGTTTTATGACTTGTTTTACATTAAAGCTTTCCTACTTGAGGTTGTGTTTCAGCCCATAAATATTGATTTCAATAACAAAATAATTAGGTTAGTTTATGTTAAACAAACAGATAGTGCTTTTGGAGGTCTGCTGGATTTCAGATGAGTTTTTAGGAACACTGTATAGTGGTCTGTAGGAACTAAATCTAATACAGTTGCTTCCAGCTGAGAGACAACTACCAGTGCCTGATACTTCTAATCAGCTGGGCAACGCTGTGTGAATGAAAATGCTTTTTTTTTCTTCATTGAAAAAAGTCCTTTGCTGACAGCGAATATGTTATTCTCTGCCAAATGAAATAGTGCATGAAATTCTGTTCTCTTTTTTAAGGAAGTTTTGTGTCGTTTCCATGACTGTACATTGAAGCACTGAAGTTTCATTCAACCCAGTTATCTTTTTAATCTTAACTGCAACTAGTGATCAAATAATTATTCTGGTCTTTAAATAAAAAAATCTAGCTTTTATAGATGCTTGATAGCCAGTTTCATGACTTAGATTGAATTCAAGATATAATAAAATTATTTATTAGTAATTTTTGAAAATGGAAATCTGTTTTAAATGCTTCCTTATGTTTTACACACTGATGTTGAAGCTTCTCAGTTCATAATCGTAAGAAAAAACATGGTTGATATAGGAGTGTGCATATAGGTCATATACTTTTTTTTGCCATAGTTAGTAAGTGCTTTTTGAAAATCAGGTGTATCAGATGTCTCTAGACTAAATATGTTCTCACAGGAATAGTCAGTCATTCCTTGGAAATAATTATTTCTTACTGAAAAATAAATGTCATAGTGCATTTAGTCCGTGCTGTAATTTGCATCCATCTGTAAGCGTGTGACACTGTTTTTCTCTTTTCTTTGTCTCTTCTTCTGGACCATGTTTGTACAAAAGTATTTGTAAGAGCCATTGAGAAAATGTTGTCTTATTTGCTATTAAGAGCTCTCTAAAATAACCCATAAATTAGATTTTGCTGTAAAAGAATGTGTTGTCTGTTTTGAGAGGCTTTCCTCTTTCAGTGTATTTCTCATCAGTGTGCTGCATTTGTTTTTCATGCTGAGATAAATAACTGCTAAATACGGAAAAGGAAAGAAAGTTTCCCCGAGTGTCATACAAGAAGGTTATTTCCCCTCCAGGCAGGGGCAGATGATCACAAGCAATAGTATTGTACGGAGTTATCCTTCTGATACACGACAGCGCCTAATTTAGTGCAAATGTGAAGTAAAATGGATTTGCTTAAAGCATCTCTGTTAGCTGTGTGTGGCCTTCATCCGGAATGAAGCTAACCCATTTTACTTCAGGTTTTCGTCACCTATTTTCTGCCAAAATTATTTAGCTATCTGTAAGACTGTGTGGAAAAAGTTATTTCTCATTGTAAATTTTTGTTTTAAGAAACATTTTTTTGAAATGTTCCACATCCTTCACTTTGAAGCAGAAACTAGGAGTTAGGTGGCAGTGAGGGAAGTGCTGGTGACAGGCAGTGGGGAAGAAGAGCAGCTTATGAGTCACAGCTTTGCCTTTGTCAGCACTGCAAAAATCTGAGATTTAACCAAACTGTAGCCTTTTAAAGAAATCACAGTTCTCATCTGCTGTCTTGAGCACATGAGAGCTGTGTGGCCTGGAAGGGGAGGGTAGCCTGGGCCAGGGGACAAAATGGATGCCTTGTGCCCCAGCACCTGAGAGCCAGAAGTGAATGTGCAGGGCACGGGCATGAATGAGACCGTGCTGTTGTGGTCCTGGCCCCAAAATACCGTGGACTGTGAAGATGGGAGACAGACACGGGGTGAGAATTAATATGGTGGTGTGTTGGGGGAAGGAGAGGGAGTTGAGGGGAGAGTGTGGTACTGCCAGCCAGGCCTGGAAGTGCCTGAACCAGGAGGAGAGACTTGGCAAAGTTGCCAAAGGTAGGAATGAAGAATCAGGGCTTGAATCAATATGGACCAGAGGGTATGGCTTGAGGAAAACAGGCAGAGTTTGCTCTGGAATATCCTTTCCCATGGAGATCTTTGAATATAAATAAACACACTTTGATTTCAATAGAAGCTCCTTGAGGATGGTATTTAACCTCCATCTGTGGCTAGTCACCATGCAGAGGATAGGTTTGCTTTTGCAGCTACTTACCTACTTTGCCACAAGAGCTGCATGGTGTATCTAAAGGTTTTGACCTCACTACTGGTTTGTGTAGGTGTCAGTGTGGCACCATCGTACAAAGTCTCATGTCTGAATTTCTTTTTTCTGGAAGTGGTGAACACAAACATTTTTGCAGAGTGGCAGTGTCCAAGTCAAGGGGTGTCAAAACTGAGCTTGTCTTTCCACAATGCCTTCATTTGTCCCCTCGTGAAGGCAGTGTTACAGTGTAATGGCATTCTGACCATACGCTGACATGCTGTTTTTTTCCACAGGACCCCTGCTTCGTTCCGTGCACAGGATGGATCTGCTCCGGGAATGAATCTGGTTGATGCGGTGGAGAAGGCCGTTCTCTGGAGTACCCCTGCCTCACTTTCAGCAGAAATCGGGACGCGCGCGGCAGGGGAGACAGGGGATTGCAGGAGGCAGAGGCCGTTCTAATGCCCTGTGCAGCTGCATGCTGCTCCAGGGAACCGAACTCTCTTCCCGGCTGTGCTGCAGACTTGCCAGGTGATGCTAGGTAAGTTGCTCAATCCTGGCTTTTCTCATGTCTTTGCTAACTGCATGTGTCTTTCTCGTGGATGACTTGAGATCTTTGGATCTGATTTGGAAAAGTGCTGAGCACCAATAACCGCGAGTGAGGCAGTGGGGGCTGAGGTTTGAAAGTGCTATATAAAGCACAATGTAATGCTAAGTGTTGTGAAAGAATTAGGTCTGAGTTATGCCAATCTGGAGACAAAGTTGTCGTCAGAATTGGAGAATCATTTTGACCTTAAAGGTGTCACAGCTTTAGTTAGGAAGTTAGGAATAACAGTTATGCTAAGTCAGGAGTAGCAGTGAGAGTAACCATTATGTTGATAGAGCACTCAGCTGCACCATTGAATTCACAAAGAAATTACTTGTTCCATCTTCCAAAAAAAGTTTGCGTAGCATGCAGTAAATGAGGTATCGGACCGTATGACAAATACCAAGAGTAAAACAGATTACTGTTTTGATTAGTGGTAATTCTGTATGCTGAATGAGGGAGAGGTGCTGTGGAAATGGTATGACATACCTGTGGTGTATACCGTGCCACAGAAACAAACAAAGGCAACGTTTAGGTTTCTCTAAACCTTACTTCTGACATTTCTTCCTGTGAGCGCTTGCCTCTGCAGATTGGTTTTAGTGTCAATGTTTGTATCACGTAGTATGATTTGGGGTGCAAGAAGCACGGCATTTTTTGATGCTGTCAACTCAGATAATAGGTGTACATAAAACTGAAATGACACGTAAATTCGTTATTCATCCCAGGCACATGCTTCTTGTGCCTGGTTATTGTATCAGATACAAAGTAGACAGTGTTTGTAATGCCCGCTATCAGGACAGCTTGAGATGAGAATTTCATCTGCATTTTTTCAGGCTCGGGAATTGTATTTTCCCAGTGTAATGACCATGGCTAGCTGCAATGCTGTTGTAATCGGCAGAAAACAGACTTTTTTGGCCAAGGCATGGTTATATGGCTAAATATTGTTTTAACTTTGCTAACCTGAATGCAAAATATCTAACATTAGATCAGATTTTATGAATTAACCAAGAGCGTCTTGGTCTTTGGTGCCTAGAAACATAGTGAGTGTGTTTGCCAGATAAGCTGTTGCTCTCCGTTGCAAGAGAGAGACAGTAAAAGCTATGGAGCTTTGATAATGGCTAAATATTATATTAAATACACAGAGTAAGAATGCACATTCCCCTTCCAGCCTGCTCGTGGGGAATTTACTATGCATGGCTCTGTGAGAGGCTGCAGTAATGCTTTAGGCGTCGAGCAGTATTTTTAAGTGCTGCTTTCTAAGAAAACCTGAGGCATTTTTGTTTGACTACTGCCATGCGGTGCAAGTGGTTCTTTAAATCTTTAAACATAAACAAAAAAGTTGGGGGAGTGGGGAAAACAATCTACATTTTACAAGCGGAAGTTAAAAATGAAATTATCTGCTTTACCTAAAGCGCTGAAAATTATGTTGCAATTAGACTGATGCAATAGCGCGCATTACGAAAGGATCGCTTGGTTGGCAGAGCCTGCTGGAGCGGAGCATGGGACTGGAACAGCAGGGGTGTTGTGGGCCTGCGGGGCAGCGCGCTGGCAGAGCTGCGTGGGGAAGATTATCAGCTAATGTGGGGAGAGACACGCCAAGATAAATAAAAACTCTGCCGTTCCTGCATATCCCATAAAACGGGGGGCGGGGAGGAGGAGGAGGGGGGCGACTCGCTTTATCAATGTGCCTACTTTATTTTGGTGGCACGTCTAATCTGGTGTGGAAAATGTTTTCTGTTACCTGAAAGAATGGAAATGGAAGCTAATTTGGAGCTAATATATTTTGAAAGCTGCTAATAATAGTGGAGTTTTATTCAGCACGCTCTATTTCTACAATAGAAAAGTAAAATTCCTTTGGGTTAACTGAAACATCTGTTGAACAAATTGGTTCAGTTTCATGAGTCTGTTACTAATTCTGAGAAGTAGATGATGTTTTATAAAACCAGTAGAGTCAGGGGGTTAGTGCCCGTATTCTTTCATTTTTTTTTACTGCTATTAAAGTAGGTCATTTCGAAGTGTTATGTGTTCATGAATAGAGTCATACTGTGGTTAATATTTCTAGTATTTCAAACTTTACGTTTGCTTTAGTGAGTTTTCTTCACTGTTTTTAGTCAACATTACTAACACTTTTAAAGTCTTGTGATTCCAGCTTTTTATTAAGTTCTTAGTAGTGAAGTAATTGAGTATTTTAAAAAAAACAACCCTTATTTTGATGCATTTCTACATGTATTTCCTTGTTTCTGCATTTTTTTCTACTCTGTTTTACTTAAGTTCGAATGTTAACAGAGTTTTAGTTGTTTCTACCGCTGTTTTCCTGTTTGGAGTAATTATTCTTTGTCTGTAACTTCACAGTTGTGGGAAGAATATTGTAGGTGATAAATTGGTTTATGGCTTCACATGGTGGGAGCTAAGAATGTCATAAGAGTCAACGGGCTGATGTCATATGAATTAATAAAAGAAGAAAAAGGGAGAAATTGAAAACAGTTTCTAAGATTCTGTTCCCATGCACCGGGAATGCTCTAATTTAACCTCATAAACATACACATATTTTAAAGAAGTTTAGGTTTCTCGGGTACATTTCCTATCACAATCATCACTGAAAGGAAATCACAAGTAAGTGTTATGTTAGTATGCAGATCAAATTAAGTTCTTTGTGCTTTACCGTTGAATATGTAAAATCAATGCAAGTTCTTGTATACTACATGGAACTAGCTGTAATGCTTTGACAGATTGAAAGGGAAAAGCTGAACTTTGAATTTAGACAATGGATATATATTTTCTTTGTAGGGCAAATATTATATGAAAAATACAAGACTGGTATTAAGCATGTGCTTTCAGTGGGATTGTAAGTTATGGTATTTTCAGCTTCAGGGTCGCAACATCTGACTGCTCAGAGTATAGGTAATGAAGAATATGAACAGAAGTCAATAATACCTTCTGATGTTACTTTAACAGATTATTTCCTTGACTTTTTATTATTGCTATTTTTGAAGCTTCAGTATATGTTAATTATCTGGTAATTTGGTTGTCTTCTTTAAAGCAGAAGATAATTCAAGTACAAATAAAAGGGGCAGCAGTGTGGGTATCATTGCTTTGGAGGGATTGCTGGGTTGAGGAGGAATGGGGATGTATAGTCAAGTTTTGCGAAGGTGCGTGTGAGCATTGGCAGCGCGAGGAGCTGCCCTGCTGTTTAGAAGATGTTCCCAGCAGTGCTTGTGTCACTTTTGTCCTTGGTGCAGTTTGCTGCAGTTTCAGATGATGCGCGTGAAATGGAGTGCGGGGGAAGTTTTGTGGCTGAGGTCTTGTGCCAAGTCTTTTTGAAGTTGTGTGCAGCAGCTGTGCTGTAGCTAAAGAAAGGCTTTCTTTGCCTCCATCGTAACATCTGCATGATCTTTAATGGCAGAATTGTTCCACTCTGATGTATCATTTAGCTAATCTGGGTTGCCTTCATTAAGTCTTTTTTTTTTTTCTTTTCCTTATTAGCAATGCTCACGTTACTTTTGGGAATAAGTTTGCAAGGCTCGGGACTTGAGTGCTTCTGTGTAGAAACAGTAGGCTTCAGTCAAAAAACAACTCAAAAGAGGACTTGAGACTTGGAGTCTGTAGCTCAGTGAGGCTCTTAAGGTAATTGGGCAGCCTTAGACTGCACCCCATGAATTGCATTTTTCAGTGTCCTCCCTAGTTTGGAGGATAGGGGCTGAACGTGGGGCCGGTTTTTGTGGAGATGCCACAAATGTGGCATCGTTGCAGCTGACCTTGATCTAACGCCTTCCAGAAGCGTGGCTCGCACCCTCCCTGCTAAGGCATTACCCAGTCTCCCTCCTGCCAGCGCCACTGGGACTCTGGGCTGAGTTGGCTTGGGGAGCCAAACCAATGGTAAACTAACCACGTTTTCGGTTGGGTCACTTGGCTGGCTCTTTACCTCTTTGAGCTTGCTAACTGCAGAGTTGGACAGATGTCTGTGCTGAAGATGGCCTGGAGGAGGGATGGCAGGACCGGCCTCATCTGGTTGCAAGTTGGCTTGTCTGTCGCTTCAAAACCGAGCCTTGGCTTGAGGCAGGAAGAAGACAACCAAGGGAAGTGTTTTTAAAGAAATGCATGCGTTAAACTGTGTACCACGTTTAGTTTGAAAGGTAGGTGAAGAGAAACCAATAAATCAGGTGTAATTGAATTTGAAATGTTAGCTTTAGTGTTTCTTTTAGTTGGAGGTTTTTGCATAAGGGCTTTAAAATTGAATCTTTATTTCATCTTCATCCAGTTTGAGAAGAAGAGGTTTGTAATTGTTCACGCTCTGTTAGCACTGCAAAGCTGTCAAGTTCTTACAGTTAAAGGGTGGGATTTACTGGTCAGAAATAAGATGTCGTAGTCACGGAGAGCAAAACAAAGGTAGCAGAAACAGTTCTCGGTGTTAAGGATTTTGGTGATCTTGACTGTAAATGTGTTGCATTTATAGGGGGTACTTGACTCTCAAGCAGTATGTCACGAACTAAGTCTGGAGGAAGACACTAAATTAAATGTGGGTGGGGATTTTTGAAAGTAAGAATTATCACATTGTATCATCAGGAATTACTGGATATGCATTTGCTTTTCAGTTGAACAATATGATCAGCCTTCCTGCTGTAATCTCTTAGTAAAATGACTGTCAGTGGAAAAGCAGAGTGCTGATTTATGTAATTGTACTCATAGCAGAAGTTTGGTTTGTGAGATCCAATTAACATAAATAAGCAAAGTAAGAGAAAGGCACAGGAAACATACTGCT
This sequence comes from Mesitornis unicolor, assembly GCF_000695765.1. NCBI lineage: Eukaryota > Metazoa > Chordata > Aves > Mesitornithiformes > Mesitornithidae > Mesitornis > Mesitornis unicolor. The sequence continues at coordinate 21,519 of NW_010172681.1, read as the reverse complement.
GCTTATTAGGGTTGTTAAATGGTATCTTCAAAGTTATCTTCTAGTCAAATAATTATTTTCTTTGATGTATGCCGGGAGGACTGTGTTATTCCCCCATAGTCAGTGTCTATAAAATTGAACATATACTTGCCACAGTGAAGAATTAATACTGTACTGTGCAAAATAACAAAGCTGCTATTACAAATTACTTGAAAGACTGCATATTGAGTGGAAAAAGATGGAACTGCCGGCGTGTGTAATTCAGAGCTCAGCCTCCCTGCTTAGGGAACACGACGGGCCTGCCTCCCCATCTGAGAGGGACTGTTACCACGTTACGGGGGGCTAAGCATGCACTGGGTGACAGCTGGGCGTTTCAGACTCGCACGTGAAAAACATATGTGTTTTCTAACACCTATTGAGTATGGTTGTGTCCTAGAAATAGACATGCTTGACAGCAGTAGTCCAATAGATGCGTTTTATCTCCATGTTTAAAAGTAGTTAGTAAAACAAGATCTTAAGACAAGCCTTCAAAACTGAGCACATTTAGTACATTCTAACTAAAGCAATGTTACCATGAGGTAAGGGCGAGCAGCAGAGGACTTGTTTCAAAAACAGGAAGTGCCCACATTTATATAAAATTGCATAGTTTCAGCTGTCATAAATGTGGTTTCAATGCAGTTGCAGGAGTGAAGCCCAAAGTAGTTATAACCAGCTTGCTTCCTCTTCCAGTCAAAGTGCAAATAGCCAGATAATTAACAATCTGTGGCTCATTTTCTCCGAGTGAAGTATTCTGTTTCACCTCTTCAGTCGCTGTATAAACAGAGGGAACTTGACTTGCTCAGGAACATTTCAAAACACAAATATTCTCGGTCATAAGCAGGTCTACAGATTCACAAAACAGGATCTTCGCTTGCCCCTCGAGCTTGGCAGCAGAAATGAGACCTGTGAGTGTGGCTGGCGTGCGGCCAGGCTCCTCGGAGAAGAGTAAGCCTTGCCAAGTTGGCTCTTCGCCACCATAAACTGCATGGGGCAGCAAAACCTGCTGCAGAGCTGGTAGACAGTTTTTCTCTTTAGGGACTTCCCTTCTTACATTCCATTACAAATTGGCTTTATTCAAAGTCTTTTATCATTAATTTTTTGAGGACTGATTGCTCAGCTTTTTTGGACAGCTTTTTTCTGAGTTAATTCATCCATCCTGCCTTTGACTCAGTTCATGCACTTAGTATGGCAGAAAAGCATGGCAAGTACAAAGGGGTAAGAGTTCTTCTTCTGCTTCTCTATGCTCTCAGGTTGGTTCAAATATCTTCCAGGCTGCTTGGGGCCTTTGAGGAGAGCCTTAACTTCTCATCCAGAAAGGGCCTGTCATCACTTCTCTGTCTCTGCTGATAGCAGGCACTTGAGCAGCAAATACCTATGAATATTCCCCAGGGACTGTGCTTGCTGGGAAGAGTTGGTGAGGAGCCTTTCCAGGGAAAGGGAGTTCTCCCAGCAGAGTTTCTCCAGGGAAATTCTCCTTGGTTATTGATGCTGCAGCACTCGCTTCATATGACCATGGACATGGGTCTGTTCCTGTTGTGGCAGACTCTTGGAGAGGGGCTTTTCTTCATGTGAGAGGTAGCACTGCATTTTGCAAAGCCGTGTAAGAAACCTTTAGGCAGAGCTCAACAAACATTACTTGGCCCTAAATGTAATATGAAGCCTTTTCCTTTCCTAGCTTTCATGTTCAACTCTCAGATAGATTAGTGGAGAATACTTACTGAAGGGCTTATGAACTATCATATATTCATAGTGACCATTTTTTGACTTTGTGCAAGGAAGTTAATAGTCCTTAAAAGGACTGTGCTACCCAGGGTTTTCCCTTCTTCAGGAAAAGCTGGCTAACCTCTTCTGTTGTCACTGGAACCATGAGAAGAGCTACATCGACGACCAGAATCCGGACTCATATTTCTGATGGAGTTTTAAAAAGCTAAAGCAGTCTTAACAGCCTCCATGTACAAAACCAAGATACATCTGACAGCTATTGCTCAGGGAGCAGAAATCAGGACAGATTTCTGCTTCGAGCTCTTTGCTTTTGGCTGTAATTTAACAGAGGACAAAAGGGAGGACCAGTGAAAGTGAGAACTGCTCTGTGTCCTGTGAAAAACCATGGTGGATAGATATATTGAGGTGGGTTTTTTTTATTCTAAATGAAATTTAGAAACTTTTAAGACATGACAAGGGTTATAATACATTTAATTGTGGAGAGGATTCCTTCCTGTTCTTGTCTTCCAGTGTTTTAAGAGAACAGTCAGCAGCCACTCTGAAGAGGATGCTTGCCCAGCTTCTGCGGCTGCTTCTGCTTACTCTGTGTCTGTGTGTGTAGGTAATAATTTATTATAACATCAGTATAACATTACCTTCAGTCATTCAGAAGAGCCTTATCTGAGGTGCTTGCCAGAGTTACTCATGTGTTTCTTTGCTTAGTGTGACATGGCCATATTTTCCTCCATGGCTTAGTTCCTAACCCAAGCCCAGGCAATGAAGTGTGCTCACATTGCGCTGTGTTTTATCACTGAGTTAAGGGACTGGATGGGGTTGCGTTGCAAAAGAGGACAGTAGGGCCAGTCAGTTCGTTGCAATGAATAGATTATTCTTATTCGTAGAGGTGCGTGGTCCAAACGGTGGTCTGTGGGCCAAGACCAGCCTACAGGAAATTTCCATCTGCTCTGTTTTTTACCAAAGGAGATGGAGAGCAGCTTGGCAGCAGCAAATGCTGCCCTGTAAATGGACAGTGTTGGAGGATGGCCACAAACCGATGCAGAGGGCTGCCTCCAGGGGTGTGGAAGGGGCCACGCAGAAGGGCCTTCCTTCTCTTGTGGTCTGGTCTGATTCCCATGGGGACAGCTTAGCAGTGTTTCTAGGACAGATACCTGTGGCCTGTACAGGCTGCTCAGGTTGGTGACTACCCTGAGGGCTCGGAAGTGAGGACTGTGAGAATTAGTTGGTGGGAGGATCTGCATCCAACCACCAAAGTATAATTGCAAACCCCTTGTAATAAGTGACCTCTTTTAATAGAAAACCACATCCTTTCAAACAGATCATTAAAAATGCCTTTATCAATTACAAGCTACCACACCATATAAAAGCATCTTATTTGCATATGGATTAATTCCAATTCAGACTTCTACTTTGAGAAGTCAAATACTAATTTTTGAGTGGATGTGGATATTATAGTTTTGTATTGTCTTTTAGGAGAATTTCAAAATTCTGTTTTCAAAATAGACCGTAACTATTAAACCTCAAAAAAGCATGGGAAGCTGGAAAGCTCTATATATTTATAAAACAAAAATTAAAACAGCAACCAAAAAAATGTACGTATAGTCTTCACTGGCATGCAGTGATAGCCTATGAAGTTTTTATTATCCTGAGATAATACACATTCCCATTAGATGAGAGCACTGAATACCTTTTTAATCTCTGCAGGTCATCCAAAACAAATGCCTCTAACAGTTATCTCCATAGTTGGTTGTGTATTTTGATCATTGTAAGGTTAAATACTAAATGAAGATCTAGAGTTTTAAATGGTTTATATTTTTTAACTTTTGCATTTTTTCAGATTCACTGTTTTAAGTATTTTTACACTTGGGAAACCATTAAGCTCTTGTAATAATGAAGATGGTCCAGGTGAAAACGAAATAATAGAAAAATCATGTACAAAGAGAGTGCTAGCATTAAAATCTCGACTTACTATACTTCTCTCAGCTGATGGTAAAACTTAAAGTTACGTTGTGTATGTGTATTTATAGAAATAATCTGGTTTACTGAATTCACGTACAATCAAATAGAGAAATACATGCATTGTTACAAAGAGCCTTTGCAATTCGCCTGACCTCTAGTACGTATGGCAGAATTGATGTTCTGAAATAAAACTGAGTGAAGGCGGTTCTCCTGCGTCACAGTTCCCACACGTCACTGGGCCTACATGAAATCCAGGTACTTGTAAATTCACCTGGGTCTCATCAGGCTCCTGTAAGGCTTCTGCCTCTGCAATGAAAGATCTGTCTGCTGGGGACAGATTGTTTCTCCTTACCAGGAATGGGACCCACATGAATCAGGTAATCAAATAGCTAAAATCAGCGTTGAATGCTTCAAATTGCCGCGGTAATAGAAAGAATTGTATAAATTCATGCTCTCTTGCAAACTTTCTAAAATGACTTTTTGCACAGTAGAAGAATGAGTTTGATGCACAAACTTGGACAAAATAGCAAATGATGTTACTGTGTTTCCATGCCACTGGATCATGCTGGGGTTTTAGTCAGGTTTCCTGAGTTCTTATCTTTGCCCCTTTGGTCTTGTCGTCTCATGTGGTTGGTTGAGCTCTGCTCTTGATCAGACTTTTCCGCCAAGGTGAAAAATTTCCCTGTGTTCAGACATGTACATACCTTTGGGTACCCTCAGCCTTCCTGTTAGTGTTAAGAGTCAGTTCTGTTGCCTTGTTTTCTTTGTTTCTTCTTTTATACCAGGCTTTTCCCACTGCTCTTTGCCTGTTCTGCGGCTGCTAAGCTGCATGGAGTGGGTTTCCTCCAAACATCATCCATCTTGCTTTCCCTTGGGCGAAAGACTATTCACTTGTTCCTGGCCTGGATCATAGGTGACACCAGTCCTCTTAGCAGGTGTTTCACTACTCTGTGTATATGTGCACACGCTTTATTTACTTTTATATTTCTGTATATCGTATATAAAATAAACATACATGTTGTATATGATTTTAAATAGTATCTAATAGCTAATGTCTGATATATGATTATATTAATAATTTTATAATTCATTATTTTATATATATATGTATGTATGTGTGTATATATAAAATCTGCCAACATGTTTTCCAGTTGGATAGAGATCTTTTTCATTGCTTTAAAATGTTGATTTCTATTTTACTCTCTTTTTTGTTAGTTTAGGAGACATATAAGATTACCAGTAGCTTTTTCTGTTTTCCAAAGATCAGGCTGAACTGAAACTGATCAGTTTATGGAAGTAGTGTGTGGTGGAAGTAGTATGTGACTTGATGGAGAGCATTTTAAAGAGATGTGCCTCATGAAAGAGCATGTAACAGCTTGGGTTCAGTTCCTATGTGATTTTATTCTGGTGGGACTCCTACTTAACAATATTCTCATTTAGAAGATTTCTGTATGTTTTTACTCTAAGGTTCCAGTTCCTAACGTTAGTAATTAAAAAGTGGTCTTGGGGTTTCTCCCAACTTTTGTTTGTTCTTTCAAATCTGGTTTCCATTTCAGATGGAGTTCTTACGTTATCCTACAGCAATGACAATTACAGGGCTCAGTCAAGTTGTGACACTTCAAAGTTCTGTTTGTTTCTGCAGGATTTTAAATTAATCTTCTGTCACTGTTGTTAATAAGGGGCACAAAAATGAGGGGAAAAAAATCAGCATTTTTATGGGCACGTGCAGAATTATTCAAGTGATAGGCAGACATGTAGATGAAAAGTGTATCTTGTGGGGAAGTTTGTTAAAATTTTTAGTCACGAATGATGGTTCTTTAAGCATGGAACAACTTTTTTCTTACTGTATTTGCAGAACAGAGCCATGGAAGTATCTCCAAGCACAGACACCAGTCTAGAAGTGCATATTTTGGTTTTTCTGCTTTTGACAGTATATGTGTGTCCAGACGTGGTCAGGTTTCAAAGGAGTTGGTTGTTATTAACAACACATAAATGCAGTAAACTTCACAGACAGATGCCAGAGTATCAGACTTGCTTTAGGAACTGCTACATAAAATCCTGTGGTCTTTGTTGTACAAGAGGTGAGATGATGGACTGGTTTGGCCTTAAAATCTATATGTTGATTTTTTTAATTTGGGGTAATTATAGTTCTGTCTTTTAGTAAATGATTGAGATTTCATTCTATTTGAATTCAGTATTTGAACAGATTTTATGACCTGCTTAGAAATAGTTCAGTGCTGCTATTTGTTTGATTATTCTCTGGTATATATTACTTAAGTGGTCTTCTCAGTGGCATGGGCTTGCTTTTGTTCTCTGTCACATTTTTGAAACGTTTCGCATCTAGGAGTCAAATGTGAAATGGAGCAATGGAACTATTCATGTGAGTGCTGACTTGTGGTTATATCCTTGGAGACAGAACACACTTGCATAAATGCTAGATTAAAAAAACCTCTAAAGGATCACAGATCTATCACAATTCATAGATTACAGTAAAATACATGACTATGGAAAAGTATATATTTATTTATCTGTATTTCCTATTAGAAGACAAATGGGGCCTGTGTGTCTGTTTTCCTTGGAAAACTGTCTAGTAAAATCTATGAGATGGCTTTAAATGTTGTGGTACTACTTTTAGATGGTCTGTTAGTGCAGCCAGCTGCTGAGTTTGGTCCATCTAAATTGGCTTTCTGTGAAATTATAATAAGGTCAAATATTCTCCTTTAATTTTAGCCTCATTTCCTATGGAAATAGGGCTCATGAGGTCACACTGTGCACTTGGGTACACTCATACACATCTCTTCATCTCCCTTCAGAGGCTTCTGAACCCATTGGTAATTTTGATCACATTTTTTGACACAATGAAGGTCTCCAAATTAAGATCCCACAGGTTTTGTGAAAGTATGTAGCTGCTGAGTATTGGTGGAAGCACCTGAAGGTGCCCTGACAGAGAGAAAGGTTACAGCATGAAATAATCTTATTAATTGCCTGGGAACCCTAGTGATGGGAAAAGAGACTTTAAACAAATGTCCCAGCTGTGGGAAAAGCTTTGTTCAAAGCTTTCACCTTTCCAGACACCAAACTCAACCAGCCAGGAGGTGTAAATCTGTGGAAGACGAGGCTTAATTAATTCTGTTGTTTCTGGGACTACTTGTTCCTTAGCTATTTTAGTAATAATAATATCAATAGCATAAATGTTTCCGTGCAATATATTTTTTCATATTTAATTTTTAAGGTACATATGTAGGAGTATTCTTATGAAAATCCTTATTTTCAGAGACAACATGAATACAGTCTCCCCATTAGGACAAACTGAGTAGTTGCTTCCCCCTGCTTTTAAAAGGACAGGTACCCGAGTGCTTTGCAGCCCTCTTTTGCATGTGGTTCTGGATCACAGCTGCCCAGAAATGCTGGAGCGTTTTGCGGGCAGAATTCATGGCACTATTGGTTGTGCTCCAAGGGAGTTAACTGGGAAGAACAAAGTCGATACAGTACGCTTGCTGAATATGGAAATAATAATAATTATTAAGCTAACCAACAAGAAGTGTATTCTTAATAAAATGTGTGGGTTTTTTCAGTGTGATCATATGACTGGGTAATACAAAAATTGCTTTGAGAGTGGGTCAAAGATTACACATAGCAGAGACTTGTGTGATTAGTTATGAACAAGCGAAAATAGGGTAAACTTTTGACCCGGCAGCAGCAAATGGAACTGTGTAAAGCACCTACAGATGGCAGGATTTAACATATAGTTGGTCTCTCGCCCTTTCACAGCAATTACGATCATATTACAGCAGGCACAGAGGGGCAGGCGCTCCGTAACTGTAATACAGTGCCTCTTTGAAAGTTTTGAATATGCAGTTGCGTGTTTTGTTTTTGTAGGACCATCAGTTAGCATAGCAAGAAGAATTCCACTTTTGTTGTTGCTTGCGTTTGACTCGATGAGTTCCTGACCAGCGTGCCAGGTCCATGGAGAACAGAAAAATCATTTGCACGGTTTGAATGATTTTGATAATTCAGACTGCAGCTGATTTATTGCTAAGCCTGAAAGACTTGGTGAAAGTCTTCTGCGGTTGTGCTGATGATGTGGGGGTTGAAGGGATGAGGAGAATGTGGCTCCAGAGAGAGCGCTGGGTAACAGCGCTCCCAAACCAGCTCCTTACGTCCTTGTGTAGGTCTTCCCAGTTGAGTTTTAAGTTTGTGAAACTTAAACAGCAAAAAGACCAATTGATCAACCGTGTTTATTTGACAGTACTGTGGCATTTAGACAATTCAGTGGCTTTCAGTTTTGTTCATGCCTGTGAAAAACTTCACGAATTAGAAAAAGTGAAAGAGTCTTGTGAATTGGAGATTAATGATTGCTGCTTTCCCGTGAACTTTGTCAGTGAACAAAATCAGAAACCCAGTTGCACTTTTGGCACAGTGATAGTTCTGAGGTCATCCAAGCATATTTCATGTAATTCACTGCCTTTTGGGGAACTGGCTGAAGCAGGGGAGGGATGTTTGTGTGTCTGTCCCTGCACGTGTGTGGACTTCTCCCAAGTTTGGTTTTATTTATCGCACTTTAACGTATTGGCGTTTGGGAAAAAGTCTGAATTACAGAAGACACGCTTCCTTCTAGCTGTGATCCAGCCACTATCTCCCTTTCAGTCTCTTCGCTTTGCCTTCTGGCCTGTAATCCAGTGCGTGTGCCAGATGTGGGGAGGTGGAGCAGAAGCAATCCAAGCTTTTAGACCATTTCATGGAGGGGGTTAATTTATTATAGCTGTGGTTCACAAAAATTTTCCTTCGGTTTGCTAGAGTGACTTCTACGGAGCGTAGAAATTGCAAGCATATGGCAATAAGCTAAATAAGTTACTGAAAAATGCTTTTTGGAGGAAGGGAGAGTTTTCAGATACTGATAAAATAAAGGGTGGTTGGTTGTCTTTTTTTTCTTTTTAAATCATGCTGAAGCTTGCACTGTACATAAGCTGCTGGGTCTAATTCTGTGTCTTTTTGGAGACAAATAGTATTCATTTTAGCCATGCCTGTATTCTTTTTAGCCATGCCTGTCCCTGCAGCAAAGAGCTGCCGATGAAGGCTTTAAGGCACTTCAACGGCTCAGTGATTGCTACCACATGAGTTTGATCCGGTCACATAAGATTTTGAAACTTTTCTGGTTGTTAAATACAGTGAGACGAAAACTACTCTTCTCAAATGCCAGACAGCACACGCTGTCATAGACTTAATTCCTTCTACAGTTTTTTAACCCCCCCCTCACACCAAAAAGAAACCCACCATCAAAACAAACTTTAAATCATTTAGTAGTACCACCCATGCATTCCCCTCTTTTCCTGATCAGCAGCCTTCAGCTATCCAGGTTTGAGCTGCACTCCACATTTGCCTGGACCTGCTGAAGCCCCGGCTCTTCAGAGGCAGCTTATGAGCGCTGGGGCTGCCCTGTGCTCCAGGCCTAGCCTGGGCTGCGGGGGTTACAGCTGGCCTCCAGCAGAGGTAGTGATATCCCACAGACCTTAAAACCTCCAAAAATCAAGATTGAGTCATCTTGATCTAAAGGTGGTAGCGTAATTCTTCAGCATGAGTTGCTTGTCTCTGTTGCGTTAAGGATTTGTATGAGTTAGGGCTGTGTGCGTGGCAGCTCTTCCTCCTGAAAACAGGGGCAATTATTGCCTCCTAAGTACCAACATCATAGAGCTATCATGGATTTGTTCTACTTGGGAGATGCAAAAACCAAAAGCAACTTTGAAGAAAAAATGTTCTTAATATATGGTGTAGAAAGGAAAATGAATTAAAAGAGAAGGGTTTCATACTTGAGGAAGGAAGCGGTTTTATGTAGTAATGTTCTTTCATGTTCTTTTTGAAGTACAAAAAGGTGTTGACATGTTATTATGGTAATGTTATTATTGAAACATTATTGAAGTATTATGGGATTATTCCCATAGTTCACTGATTAAAATAGAAATCTAATTGAAGGATATGTCCTTTTCACAGCTGATTTGTAAATAATAGACTAACTGGTTTGTATTCCAGTAACTGAAATAGCTCCAACAATTACTTCTACTTAATAAATACACTATATGCTTCTATAAAATGTAGAACATGTTAACACATCAACCGAACTGAGGGATATATTAAACTTTTAGTATACATATACTCTCTCTCTATATATAGTATTTATTCTCTCTCTCTCTCTCTCTCTCTGTGTGTGTGTATATATATATATATATGTGTGTGTGTATATATATATATATATATTACCAGTGAATAATGCTTTACAGTGCTTCTTCTTTTAAATTCTTATCATTATTTCTTGCCACAATATAATGGATGCTCATATTTCCTAATCATTCCTGGAAATAAAATAGTTAAAGTGACTCTGAGTATCACTCAAAGCTAAGTGCAGTGGTTTCCATTATATGTTGCACAAAAAGTTCTTATCTGCCCTTTGGTATGTAGGTGAAACGCCTGTGTGTAATACGTGTAAGCTTAGTTTCCTTTCAGTGTTATCTAAATATCTAATTGAGTTTTCCGTTGTGTGTGCTCTGAGAGAGCAGCTGACAAAAGCTATCATTTCTTAGACTGCCTCTCACATGCAGATACAAGTAAAGCGTGGTGGGCTTTTTCTGCTCCCAGAGGACAACTTGCCAAACCTGGTGGTATCTTTCCTTGTCGTCCCGTATCAAAGCATTGCTCGCTTATGCCCATATTTACCTGGTCTAACTCATGTTTGAAATTTGTGTGGCAATAGGGCACCATCACCGCTATAGCAGTAATATTTAGGTTACTACAAGCAAACTCTTGTCACAGGAATATTCTACATATTGAGATGGTTTTAACCTATCATTAAACTGTTGTATAATCATTAAAAATAAACTAATACATAGATTATAGTATATAATATAACACATAGTTATTTGCCTGCTGCTCACGAAGCCAAGTGCTGGCTGTGTAACTGAAGGATAAAAGTAGTAATTTGCCCATACAGAACTACATAAAAGAGCTGTTTATCCTGATACATTTATTTTGCTACTGGAATAGTAGACAAGGTGCAAATTTAGACCTTTTTTCTTCACATAAAGCATTGAAATGAAGGTGAAATATTTATTACAAGGAAGTGTTTAATTTGCCTCTCTTAATTTGTAAACGAGATAGGACCTTAAGGAGATTCCCCTCCCGAGGTATGTGATCTTCCAACAACTCCTCACTTAAACTGTGGAGAGCACTGGCTTTGCATGATGTTTGTGACAGAACAAATACCTTGAAAATGAAAAAGATAAAGTAACTAGACACGTTCATTTTCCATAGACATGAGAAGTAGAGTAGCACCAGCCTTTAGCAGAAGAGGGGGAGACAGGGATGTGATTTTCGTGCCTGCCGTTGGCTCAAGGTATGGTTTTGACCTCCTGACAGTCAATCCCGAGGCACAGCGGGAGCACTGGTAGGGTGCAGATTAGTGAAAGCTGATTGGCAGCAAGCACCAGCCCTTCCCATGTTTGTAGACATGACCACTTACAGCTAATAAGCTTATAATAATTTCTGCTTAAGCACAGGTGGTGAAAGTAGTAGCGAAGAAAAAATAAGGAGCTTAAATACAGAGAAGGTATGGGGCGAACTGTGGTGAAACGTGTGCTGCATGTGGTCAGCCCTGTGTCCATCCCAGCTCTCGGTGCTGAAATTCCTGTTTACACGGCAGCTGGAGGGGAGTTGGAGACTGAGCTCCATGAAGAAGCATTACTTATCTCTCCATTACATTAAAATATTTTTGCAGTTGGGCATAAATATCAAGACTTTTGATGGCTTCTTCTAAATCTTGTGCAAGAATTTTTTGATGACACATACACATTTCGTTTTACTGTCTGAAGGACTCTGTTTGCACAGAGGAATATATTTCATTTGGTCTTCTGAATGATTTTGTATTCTGAAACCTTAAACAATTCTCTTCTCTAAACCAGATTGCTTTGCTGTGGATGACTTGATTGGAAAACAGCACATGCCTCCCTGCCTACTTTGCATTTGTTACCTAAATGGAGTAAATTCAGCTTGGAGAGGCTTGGGAAGAAGAGAGGGATTTAAAATGATTCCCTTTAATTAATCCCAGGAAAATTCTGGCAAATCTGTTTTATCTTATTGCATGCTGTATGTCTTTTAACTCCATTTCATTCTGATCCCAGAGACAAAAATCAGGGTTTTTTTCTCTCAATGATACTTTGGTTTGCCAGTCGCTGGGTTTTGGGTTTACCTCATTTTAGCACATGTAAAATAAGACGTGTGTGTGGGTTTTGATTATTTTTTTTTCTTTTTGAAAACTTGTTTTCTTTAAAGGAAACATTTCAGTGATGGCATTAGTTAAATCTAGCTTTGAAGTGCTGACCTTTTATGAAATAGTGTTTTACTACCAATTGTTGCATGCCAGTGGTGATAACAGGGGTGATAATTTTTTTCCCATAGAAAATACAAATCTTTGGTTTGTTTAAACATCACATTATTTGAACAGTGTATGCTCCCTCTGTGGCAGATTATTGTATATTCTTTCTGTGGGCAAAAAGAAAAAGAAACAAACACCAGCAAAACAAAGACACAACCCAAGGCTTATTTCTTTGTTATCTTTCTTGGCTAACACATAAGGACCTTGGGTCCTACTACTGCGGCACTTTGGAGGGCGGCTGCACAGGTGATTGATGCATGGTGTAAGTCCTCAGCACTCTGAGACAACATAAGGACTCCATCCTGAAAAAGAAAGAACATTCTGATCTTACTCCAAGAAAGCATTTACTCATAATCTTTACAGTTAAGGACATGAATGAAGCCTTGGACTTAACGTTAGGTAAGACAGTTCAGAGAATTGCAAGATTAAGTATTTAATCCAAAGCACTATTGCTGTGGTGTTAACTAACAAATAAACTGTTTCCCATAGTGACACATTCTCATAAATTTTCTCATATTTGTGCATCAGTTTGGGGTTGGAGTTTAACAGTTTTCTCTACAAAGCTTTTTGCACTTTTATTTTTTAATTAAAGTATTTTTCAGAAGTTAAAGTGAAATATTAATGCCGGGGAAACACCACCCTTTAGCTCATTTCCTAGAATTTTAAATGTGCCTTAATTCTGTTTTACATAACTTAAGTCCTAATAGTGTACCTTCTTCTGGTAACATTGCTGTAAGTAGAACTAGGCTTTCTAAAATTAATTATTTTCTGGTTGGACTGTTCACAAGGTGTCCTAAAATCAGTATCAGAAAATAATCTGCTGAAGTACCTCTGTACAATTCATGTAACAGTACACTACAACTACTACGAGTTTCTTCAAGTCCAGCCTGGTATCTGATATGGTCTCCAGGAAGTTCCCAGTGTGGAAGAGGACAGCTTTGAAGATCCCTGTTCAGCAGATCCTGACAGCTCAAACCTGTGTTTGCAAAAGATGATTCTGGGGCATTTCTGTACTGTCATGGCACCACGTTCCTAGAGCTAGTAACTTTTTCTCCCCATGAATATGTTAAGACTTCTGTATTTGTAAAAGAGCTAACATCTATCATGCTTTCTCATGAGTGTCGTTGAAGTTCAAGGTGGTATCTGACTGTTTGCATTGCGTCACTGTAAGTTGCAAACGGAGTGAAAAGGCAGTGTGCCTGGTATTACCCACTTAAATACACCTGGCTTACTGAATGACCTTGAATATGTCATTTTATTTCTCTGTTCATCCTGAGATCTATAAACTGCAGATAATAAAACATATATCCACCTTTGCAAAAGCTCTTTGAAATCCATGAGTAAAAGGTATCCCATAAGGTCAAAATATGAATTATTTATTGCTACATGGCATGCACAGCATGCAGACAGTCAGGTTATAGAAATCCTGTCTGTTCCTTTTCCCCCTGAGAACAGAAGTCATACCTTCAGAGCTCTCCTTAGAGAAGAAGTTTTCATCGTATGAAATCTAATATAATCTTTACGTGTATGTGACACTATTGAAACTTTGGTATCTCCAAGGAATTGGTTTCATGTGTTAATACCCAGCTTCCTCTGACAAGTGCAAATGCAGTTTTCAAAATAATAAACATTTTAAAAATAAAGGATGAATGTGAGAAGATTAGAAAGAATAGTCTGAGGTGGGGGGAAGATTGGGTTTTGAAGTAAAGGAATTGGAATTTCATGGCCTCAGAATTGTGGTAGAGTTACCACAGGGTAACGGATCACTTGGATTCCAGGTGATTACTGATACTCATACCCATTATCCATTCCGTAATATTTGAAATGCCAGCAGTATGCTTTGAAAGAAACTGATTTTTCTTTTGGTATGTTTCCTAGGGTTTGTTGTAGGCCCTACTTCTCATCTAAGTATTGAAGGGCAAAAAAGTTGTTCTCTGCCTGCTATTTATATCATTTATTTTGTTAATTTAGGTATGTGTTATTCAAGATAAGCAATATATATATAGATAGGTAGATACAGATATAAAACATACAGAAAACAAGAATAGGCAAGTTGCAAGCTGGGTAGGGCTGTACACTTCAATGTTAACGTCTCCAACTGTACTTGTAAATCAGTAGACAACTAGCATAGATTTATAACACTGC